>NW_020949548.1:16314291-16388050 GCF_900497805.2 Vombatus ursinus | reverse complement strand
GAAGAAGAAGAAGAAGAAGAAGAAGAAGAAGAAGAAGAAGAAGAAGAGAAGAAGAAGAAGAAGAAGAAGAATTTCCTATAGAGGGATACTAAGTTTCATGGGAAAATCATTGTCAAAGTCAAGTTCTATAGTCTTACCCTCAAGGTCTTCCACAATCTGGCCCCTACCTTGTTCTTCTACCTGCACTTCTTAAGTCAGACAAATGTCTTGTTTCAACTTTGGGTATAGATGATTGCAATTTGTAATTCCAAAGAGTTGAATTGCTGCACGGCAGAGTTGGAATAAAAAAGAAAAAATAAAACCAAAACTCAACAATGTGATTTCATCAGTGTGGAAACCTCCTCCATTAATGCAGATGCAGCTATGACTTAGTAGATAAGTCATAAGTAATTTTGTAAAGCACAGATAAAAACAATTAAATAAAAATAAATAAAAATAAAAAGATACTTGTTGAAAGCACAGAACAATTAAGTATTTTGCCCCTGGTTACACAGCTAGTATGTGTCAGAAGTGGGATTCAAATCCTGTTCTTCTTGACTTCAAGCCCAATGTTCTATCCACTATACCATATCACCTCTAATTGCATTTTAATGTTCTATCTTATATATAACTAAACAGTTAGACATGGAAGATACTTTGGAAATTATGTAACTCAATCCCCTCTTCTTACAGATTCAGATAGGAGTCAGAGAGGACCAAAGAGAAGGGACTTGTCCAAGATCATAGAAATACTTAGGGGCAGAGGTATCCCGTGCTCTTCCCACTATACAGGCATACTTTGTTTCATTGCTCTTTGCTTTATTGTGCTTTGCAGATATTGCATTTTTTACAAATTGAAGGTTTGTGTCGACCCTGTGTCAAACAAGTCTATTGACACCACTTTTCCAACAGCATATGTTCACATCATGTCTCTGTGTCACATTTTGACAATTCTTGCAATATTTCAAACTTTTTCATTATTATTATACTTGTTAAGGTGATCTGTCATCAGTGATCTTTGATGTTATTATTGTAATTGTTTTGAGACACCGGGAACCATGCGCATATAAGATGGCCAACTTACTCAATAAATGTTGTATGTATTCTGACTGCTCCACTGACCAGTCATTCCCCTGTCTTTCTCCATGTTCTTGAGCCTCCCTGTTCCCTGAGACACAACAATATTGAAATTAGTCCAATTAATAATCCTACAATGGCCTCTGTGTTCAAATGAAAGGAAAAGTCAATCAATGCGGCAAACTTCATCACTATCTTATTTTAAGAAATTGCCACAGCCACCTCAATCTTCAGCAACCACCACTCCGAAGGGTCAGCAGTCAGCAACATCAAGCCAAGACCCTCCACCGACAAAAAGATTACAACTTACCAAAGGCTCAGATGAGGGTTAGCATTTTTAGCAATCATGTATTTTTAAGTTAAGGTATGTATTTTTTAGGCAATACTATTGCACATTTAATAGATTATAATACGGTATAGACATAACTTTTAAATGCACCAGGTAACCAAAGAAAATTTGTGTGACCTGCTTAATTGCGATATTCATTTTATTACAATGGTCTGGAACCAAACCCACAATATCTTCAAGGGTGCCTCAGAGTCTGTTATTTCTCATAACAGACTGAACTCCACAGTTATGGAACTAGAGACTAGACTATCAGTGTGACCCTAGACAAATCATTTCATCTCAATGGACTTCAGCTTTCTTCATGGATAAAATTATGGAATTGGACTCAGTTGCTCCCAAAGTTCCTTCAGGCTCTAGATCTGATACCTTCTGATCTAATGACCATGCTGATGAATGAGCAGCTGAATAAGACACAGTCTTATTCATATCCATTCCCACCTCACTCCCAGCATAGTCCCATGTACATAGTAGACACTCAGTAAATGCTTGTTGGGCATGTGTGAATAAATGAATGAAGGAGAAATAAAGTTAACATGGTTCCTAGTGCAGAGTAGGGTTGGAAAGAACATTTGGTCAGACAGGTGGGAAGGATCATAGGTCACTGTGAGTTTCAGCAGTTTTTAGCAGAATAAGATTAGGCAAAGGTCAACCAGTAGGACCTGCTGATCTCAAGGCAGGCACAGAACCCTACAGAAGTGTAAATACAGGTTAGCTAATGCTCTAGCAAGATCCTCCTGATAATTGGGACAACTTACAGCTAACTGCTCAGCCTAGCCCCAGAGTAGATATCCCTAGGTCTTGGCTATTAAAGAGTAAGCTAATCTTAACTGGGCAGCTAGGTGGTGCAGTGGATAGAGTGCTGGGCCTGGAGTTAGGAAGATTTATCTTCCAGTGTTCAAATCTGGCCTCAGACACTTACAAGCTGTGTGACCCTGGGCAAGTCACTTAACCCTGTTTGCCTCCATTTCCTCATGTGTAAAATGAGCTGGAGAAGGAAATGGCAAACCACTCCAGTATCTTTACATAGCAAACCCCAAATGGGTCACAAAGAGTTGGACATGATTAAACAACAACAGCCTATGGTAATTGAATTTGAAGGGGATAGTCTCATCCTCTAGGTAGACTAGGAAGTGAGTAGGGGAATCTGTATTCCCTCCCCACCCTACCCCTTATGGGCTCCATTGACTGGGCAGACCTCCTCTGACTGACAAGACTTGACTTTACCGTTCATCATCATAGCTTCCATTGATTATGATCCTCTGTGGGGTCAGTCATAGAGAATGGGGCAGGGCAGGGGGAAGAGAAGGAGAAGAGTAAAGAGGACACTTCAAGAGGACCAAAAATGGCACAATAGAAGAAGACAAAGGCAGAGACAGTCAACCTAGCTACAAACTCTCAACATGAAGAAAGAAAGCTATACATTCATTATCCTGGGATGCCAGGGTCACATAGATTATAAAAGTTCAGAGAAATAAATGGATTGAATAACAAAACTGGAATTCAAATGTGTGTGTGTGTGTGTGTGTGTGTGTGTGTGTGTGTGTGTGAAGGCTAGAACCTGATGAGGCCAAATCTAATGAGGTAAGACCTAATAAGGTCAAATTAAATCAAGATCTATGTGAGGTTCTACTTTGCTCCCCCAAAATCAGCTCTTAAAAGTGATATTCATTGGCACAACTATATAATGGTTTTGTGAAATATATTCACTTGTGTTTACATAAACAATTAAAGAGATAAGAAGGGAATATAGAAGTTATCGGTAAGTTGTTATTAATACTGTATGTTCATATTTCAATTAATCTTTTTAATATTATATTCCATTTTCTTTTTAAGTAGGTTAAATCACCACAAATATTATTCTAAAGGAAAACGATAAACAAAATAATTTCATTGAATTTTAGATTAAGAGCTGGAAGGGACCTCTTATTTTATAGATGAGGAAACCAAGCCCAGAGTGGTTAAGTGAATTGCCCAAAGTCATTGTGGGTCAGTGGTCTCCAAACTAATTTGATCACACATCCCCTACAGGGAAAAAAATGTTGAATGTGCACCCCCCCAATATATGCAATTTGCTTGTTTATAAATTCTGTACTTGTATTCTAAGAGGCAGTATAGCACAGTGCATAGAGATCTGATCTCAAAACTAAGATTTACCCTTAAGTCCTATCTCTGACACATATTGGCTGTATGACCCTAGGCAAGTCACTTGACTCCTCAATGCTTTAGACTAGAAGCATCAAACATAAGGTCCATGGGTGCATGTGGTCCACAACACTCCCTAGTGTGGTCTGAAAACCAGGAAATATTTGACAAAATAAGTAAAAATACAGTAAGACATAGATAATATTACATTGCAAAACTAAATCAATATGGATCCTGCAGGGATCCTTCTGTACGGATTAGTGGTCCCTTTTTCTATTTGAGTTTGACACAACTACTATAGACAGTTCTCTAAGACTCTAAGTATAGAGACGGCGCTGGCCTGCATTATTAGAGGGAGTTTCCTCACCAGGGAAGTCCCTATGCCAATAAAATCACAAGTCCCTATTCAGACTCTCCCCTAGACTTTTACTATTATACCAACCACTGTGTACATTATAAAACTTACATTAAAAAGAATTTTTAAAAGAATGAAATTTTTAAAATGAAAAAAAAATTTTATCCTAGAGTCAATAGGGAGCCACTGAAGTTACTTGAGTAGGTGAGTATGTGTGTCAGACTTCCATCTGAAGATAATTGCTTTGGCAGCTGTAAGGAGGGTAGATTGAAGAGGGGAGAGGCTTGAAGCATGAAAACCCATTAGAAGGTTATTACAGTTGTCTAGTCATAGGACAACTAGGAAGTGCAGTGGATAGAGCACCAGCCTGGAGTCAAGAAGAACTGAGTTCAAATCTGGCCTCAGACACTTACTGGCTATGTGACCCTGGGCAAGTCACTTTACCCTGTTTGCCTCAGTTTACTCATCTGTAAAATGAGCTAGAGAAGGAAACAGCAAACCACTCCAGTATCTTTGCCAAGAAAACCCCAAGTAGGGTCGTGAAGATGACTGAAATGGGGTTTCAGACAAGACTGAAGAAACTGAACAACACTGCAGTCACCCAGGCAAAAGGGAATGAAAATGGTAGCCTTGTAAGTTAAGAAAAACAGACAGATGGAAGGTAGAAACATGAAGATCTGATGATTGGATTGATAAAAGAGATGAATGAGAATGAAACTGGAAGGGTGTTGATGCCCTCTACAGAAGTAGAAGAGTGTGGAAGGGGCATCACATGCAGGTGCCTGTTTATCACGTAGGCAGGAGGTGGGTGTGCTGGGGAAGGGATGCTGAATTTTCACAATGGCCCCCTGTGCAACTGCTTCTGTGAATGCCCAGGTAGAAGTAGGTTACAAGTGCCCTGATGCGGAACAGAGTAGGTTGGGAACTGTAACAGAGGAGAGAGAGGAAGAGGAGTGTTGGGGCATAAGAATAGGTTGTTGTTGTTCATCCTTCATTTTCAAAGAGAACCAGTGACATCACAGGATGATGTCTTGACTTGCTGGTGAATTGGATTGAAATGAGGCAGAGTGTGGTTGTGTTGGAATAGCTATCATGGGGACAGTAGAATTTCACTTACCTTCCCACCTTCAAATTGGCTAAATGCACACTTGGGGACAAGTCATAGGCCCCCAGACAATCCTAGCTCCTCCTTTGGGGATCACTGATGCAGGTGATAAGTAAGAGAGTCAGAATTTGAACTCAGGTCCTCAAACTGCAAATCCTGCATTCTTTCTATTTTATCAGATAAATTCAAGAAGAAAAAATGTATATCTAGACAGTTGTGAGTCTGAAAAAATATCTTTAGTGGACTGTCAGAGTCAACTAACAAAGTAGCAAAAAGAACTAACCAGATTTTAGTCTGCCTTGGCACAAACAGGGCCAGAAAAAGGATGATAGTCCTGATCTCCTCTGTGGAAGTGCGCTGTTCAGGACTGGTGCCACATTAGCATTAGGGAGGATGTAAGCAATTTCAAATGTACTCAGATTAAGCCAACCAAGACAGTGAGTCCACTGAAGACCATGGTATGTGACGAACAGTTGAAGGAAGAGGTAAGGAGAACCTGACACCATTCTTCCAGTGTCTGTTAAATAAAGAAGGGTTCAGCTAGATTGGCTTGACCAAACAAAGTAGAAATAGGAGCAGCAGATGGAAATGGAAGAGAATTACAATGAAGTCAATTCAGTCCAACATGAGAAAGGAGGTTCCAATAATCAGAACTGTTCAGCAATGAAATGGGTTGGCTTGTGAGGTGGTGAGTTCCCTGTCACATAAGATGTTGAAACAGAATCTGGAGGTGGCCACTTGTGTGAAATGATATTAAAGGGATCTGAATTTGAACTAGATGGCTTCTGAACTCTCCTCTGACAATGACATTCTGTCCTGTCTTGCAGATAGGAGCTCCCAGGAGTTCTGAAACCCCTGCCATTACCATCACCACCCTCCCTGCCAGCTGCCTCCTATATGTGCTAAAGGTACTGGGACCTCCCCGCATTCCTCCATGTTGCTGGTTTTTCTTGGATTCTAACTGGTCACTAGTCACCACTGAAAAGCCCTGCACTGGCTCTGCCAGTGCTAGAATACTCTTGTACCCACACATTTGGGGAGGCTCCATATCTCCTAGGACTTTTTTTGCATTTCAGAGAGAAACCCCATAACTTCATTTGTATTGCAGAATGAACATGGAAACCCAAAGAGAAAAACAGGGCAAGCTAGGCCACCCCCATGTCTCCAGAGCCACTTTTGACTTCTGGGCTACTGTCTGAAATAATAGCACTCACTTCTATACTTTTTTTCAGTTTTACAGAAGACTTTCTTCACAACAACAGATTTAGGCAATGAAAGTACTATTATCTCACAGGGCTTCTGTTTTTCTTTCTTTCTCTAGAGGCTGGGAGGTCATGCAACGGATAGAGTGCTGGACTTAGAGTTAGGACACTTAGTAGCTGTGTGATCCTGAAAAAGTCACCCGACTTCTGTCTGCCTCAGTTTCCTCAATTATAAAATAGTGATAATAATAGCACCTATTTCATGGGGATGTTCTTAGGATCAAATAACATAATAATTATAAAGCACTCAGCATGGTGCCTGGAACACTGTAGGTGCTTAATAAATGGTTATTTCTTTCCTTCCATTCTCAGTGGGAAAAATGGAAAACATGTTCATTGATGGATTTAAAAAGTATTGTTATTGGGGCAGCTAGGTGGTGCAGTGGATAGAGCACCAGTTCTGGATTCAGGAGGACCTGAGTTCAAATCTGACCTCAGACACATAACACTTACTAGCTGTGTGATCCTGGCAAGTCACTTAACCCCATTGCCTAGCCAAAAAAAAATGATTGTTATCTCCATTTTAGAGATGTCTTAGAGAGAGATACTTTTCCACAGTAAGTATTAGCCCTGCATCTGACTTTGAGGCAGACCTCCTCATTCCAAATCTAGCTTTCTTTCCACTGCACTAAGCAGTTATGATCCTCAATATGGGCAAGGCAGGAGAGAAAAATGGATAAGAAAAGACTATCACTAAATCTCAAGTTTTCAGGACTCAAGGGGCAGTTTCTCTGGAGTAAGATGGCAGAGGATTTCTTGGTACTAGGGCTTCAATAAAGAGGTCTTTGTACTGAGGAGTCATCTCAGATCCCCTCCCCCACCATCCACACATCTACCCCTTGCCTGCCCCAACACACACAGCACTTAGCACCTCTAAATAATGTGTCTTTACATCCTGTTTGCAGCCTCATTGGGCCTTCAGGGAGCCTCCGTGAACTGAGAGATGTCTCTCAGAGACTTACAAGGGAAGATGCTGTTGACCTTGGCTCGCCCAACCAAGTGCATGACTTGGTCTCATTTAACAATGGCATGGACTTTATGAACCTCCTCCCTGCCTCCCCAGTGCAGTACCTAGAGCCAACCCCCAAAGCCAGCTGGAAAAGTCATTATCACTTCATAACCCCACTTGCCATGTGTTCGGAAACAGACTGCCCATCCCCTCCCTTGAATTCCTGGAAGAGGATGTGAGGAAATCACAGGATTCTTTCTCAGTGCACTGCATGTCCAGTATAGGCCATTGGAGGCACTTGCGCTCCATCCGGCTTCACCAAAGCTGCCAATCCTTGGCTACGACTTCACTCTGAGGACTAGGTCATGGCTTCAGGGAAGGGAGGAAGGTGAGTGTAGATGGCCCAGAATCTTCTCTGGAAGAGAAAATGAAGAAGTGTGTTGGTCTAAGGTGGTGGAGGGGATTGTGGTTTTGGTTTATTTTAAAAAGGTGAAAAAGCCACCAGTCACAAATACACCCTGAACCTCATCTCTTCATTACATTATGCCTGTGGCCAAGATTTCTGTTTAGTTGGTGTGACAAGGACAGGGGAGGAATAGAAAGTAATATTGGCAGGCAAAGCCTTGACCCAGAGTGGCCAAAAGGACCTTAGGATAATCTGGTCCAAAGGCAGGCTCCCCTGATGTTCCCTCCCCCAGGGCCCTGGACTACTGTTGATCTACAGCTCAACCTTAAAGAGATTTCCAAGTCTTCCTTCCAAGTCTGAGGTGACAAGGAGGGGTGCTCCAGAAATTATAAGTCATCAACACATAGGATTTATAACTGGAAGGGTACTTAGAGATCATTTAATGCAAGGGTTCTTAGCCTAGGATCCAGACTCCTCCCAAAAAGAAAAGAATCCATGGGTATATTTCAGGGGTCTGTGAGCTTGGAGAGGAAATGTGTGTGTGTGTGTGTGTGTGTGTGTGTGTATACACATCTTTATTTATATTTGTCATATATAGATACATCTTTATTTTCACTTGTATATTTTTCACATATATTTTCACACATATATTTCATATGTATACACATATTTATTTTCACACACATCTCCTTTTTTTACCATTAACTTCTAATTGAAATTTAGGAGTTTTTTCAATTATTTAAAAAACAATAACTCTGAGGAGGCATCCATAGGCTTCACCAGCCTTGCCCAAGGGGTCTATGATACAAAAAAGGTTAAAAACCCCTGCTCTACATCATCTCCCCCATCTCCCCTTCACTATACAGATAAGGAAAAGGAGGCTAGGGGAATAATAAGGACATGCCCAAGGTCACACAACTAGAAAGGAACAGAGCTGAGATTCAAACCCTGGTGCTGACCCCAAATCAGATGCTCATTACGCTAGACCATAATACAGTGGGCTTGTTCTCCACCTCTGGGAGGCTCTAGTTATCTGTTTATTTTTTTAATATTTGATCAATTCCTTCTTAATAAGTTTTCGTACCTGAGAGGAATCATAGTAGCAAGGATAAAGAAGTGGTCTTGGAGTCAGGAAGGTCTCCCTTTGACTTATATTGACTATGTGAGCCTGTGCCTCAATGGCTTAATCTCTCAGGACCCTGGACAGTTCTCTATGCCTATATTTCCATGAGCAGATGCCAACACAGTCTGGTAGGCAAAGTTCGTCTCCGAGGGTTCCTTATTCTGATGAAGTCATTGATCCAGTCCAAAAAATTATAGCTTTCTCACTGATATTCAGTAGATTCTAAACTGAATAATACTTTCTACAAACTCCTATGCTGACCTAGGACTTTCACACAAATCGAGGGGAAGTTGCTGTCCAAAATACGGATGACTTTTGTATTTTATATAGATGATTGGTCTTTAAAACAGTCCTGTTCCAAGCAGACCTTAAAGATCAATTCAACCTCTCATTACACAGATAAGGAAATTGAATTGCAGAGATATAAAGAAACTTGTCCAATATCACATATCTATTAAGTGTCAGAACATGGATTCAAATCCAGATTTCCTTGCTTTCAGGTCTGGGTTCACTAAGACCCATGGCCCCCTGCTGCCTGCTGTGTGGGCTTCAAAGCAGAATCCAGAGGAAATAATTTATTAGGCTTGGATATCTAGATTGGTAGGTGGTGGCGACACTTAATCCTTTATTGCCTCCACCCTAGAACAGTTGGAAATCCAAAGGAGATGACAGGATGCAGATCACACCAACCCAGCCTCTCAGCCTTTAATTCTGGAGTTTTAGGAGGCAAGAAGTAAGCTTTTCTAAACTGGAATTAGGAACTGTGAGTTCTCTCATTCTGGCTATGCCACTAACTCACATTGATACATTGATAAAGTCCCTTTACAAGCTTTGATCCTCAGTTCCCTCATCTGTAAAATGAAAGGGTTGGTAAGGGGCAGCTAGATGGTGCAGTGGATAGAACACCCACCCTGAAGTCAGGAGGAAATGAGTTCAAATCTGACCTCAGACCAAACACTTGACACTTACTAGCTGTGTGACCCTGGGCAAGTCACTTAACCCCAATTGCCTAAAAACAAACAAAAAAACAAACAAAATGAAAGGTTTGGACCTGATGATCTCTAACATTTGTTCTAATTCTGACATCCTATTGGTTCATCTAATCATGTATTCAGAACTCAAAGGGACTTTGGCGGATACCTTGCCCAACTCTTTCATTTCATAGATGAGGAATTAAAACCCAACATGGTTAAGTGATATTTGAAGGTCTTTCTGAGTTCTGTATTCTATACTCTGTTTTCTCTACTCACACCCAGCTCTGACATTGTGTATTCTGATTTCGAAAGTCCCTTCTAGTTCTCAAATAGTCTTGTAGTTCTAATGCTCAAAATGCTATATGTTTTATCCTGTATATGCACATTTACAATATCATTATATTTATATTAAAGGAGGCACTTAACAAAGTGCAAGCACCATCTCTAATGGATCTCCCACACTTTCCCCGACCTCAGTTTTCTGATGGGCCGCTTCCTTGGGGAGCCCGTGTTATTCCTCTGGTCTTTGAATTGCTCACAGACCCACTCATTATTTTGTTGTCTGAAGTTTGGCATGAATGTTTCTGGGATTAATTAAGCAAGAGACCCTGACGCTGGGCATGTGGGAATCATCCAATAATCAAGCCTTTAGGTGTTCACCAGGCCTGGGGTACGGGCAGGGTCCTCTGTCCCTGGAGGGCTGATTAACTCTGGGAAACAGAGAACTGGCTTGGCCCAGCCATGTAGTCTGGCCAGCTCCTGCTCCACTTTACAGATACAGTAAACACCCCTAATCACTGTAAATCACCAGGGTTGAAATGAGGTATAAGACACTCCCAGTATGATCTGCTGGAACACAGACCATCACACCAATAACTGCTCTATTAAAAAAAGAGGTGAAACATGACAGTAATATGGAGAAACACCTTGACATCAGGGGTGATGGTGCTGGAGCTCACTTAGCAGTAACATTTCTCCAGTGACTTAAAAGCTTACAGTCCTAAACTAGGACTCAGGAGACCAAGGATCATAAAGCTAGCGCTGGAGAGGACCTTACAGACCCTCATTTTATATGTGGAAACAAGATAAGTCACTTGTCTGAGGTGGCTCAAATCCAATCTCAGGCACTAATTAACTGTGTACTCTCAAGTGAATTACTTGATGTCTCTGAACCTCAGTTTCCACATCTGTAAAATGATGCTGACAACAATTCTATTATCTACTTCAATCAATCAACCAACAAGTATTTATTAAGCATCACCGATGTACCATGAAAGGTCCTGGGTATCAGGAATTCAAGGGTAAAGATATAAGTACTTCATGGAGAGTGTTTTAAAGTACCATTCAAATGGAAGTCATGGCATCATAGGTCCAGAACTGGAATGGATCTTAGGGATCATTTAGCCCACCCCTCTCATTTTACAGCTGAGGACACAGGCTGAGAAATTGAGTGATTTGGCCAAAGTCACAAAGGCATCAGAACTGGAATCTGAACCCAGGTTTTCTGAATCCAAAGTCGGTGCTCCTTCCAAAGTGCCAGGCTCATCATGTGGAGAAAGGTGAAAAGAGTCAGAGGACAGTAGAATTCAGGCCTATGGTTTCAATGATGTAAGGTACTAGAGGTGACTAAAAAGTTCTACTATGCGGTAGAAGGTTTCATCTAAAAAGTTCAGATATGCGCCTTGGAATCTTAGCTACTTGTCATCAAGAAACTGCCCAGGGTCATACAGCTAATAATAAGAGGCAGGATGAAAATCTAAGTATTTTTAACTTTGAGATCGGCTCTCTAACCCTATGCCATGATGTCTCTCATTATTGTTATTAGTACCATTAGTATTCTCAGACTACTGTACCTTCAACAGGAGTGGAAACCGAGACCTTTTGCTTCACCTCAATCCCTTGAAAAATTTCAAGTGTGGCAAAAGTTTGTTGTCTCCACCATCTCAAGGCTCCATATCCTCAGGCTGTTCTGGATTCCCATTTCAACATTTCATTGTCTACACAGCCTCTGAATAGTTCTTCCCTCCTTCTTTACCAACACTTCCTTCGCCTGCACCATCTGGCTCTGAGATTCCACAGCTAAGATAGTGAACTAATTCACATTAAGGTGTACTTGGCCCAGAGTGACCTAATGTGCCTTAACCTAATGAACCCTTGAAATGGTGGAATTTCAGTTATTGACCAAGGATATCTGGTAATAATAAGCCTTTGAAGGTGGGGGTGGAAGCCTCAAATCACAATTAAAAGGCAACCACCTCCTCATGGAGCACAGAACACAAAATGTCCAAATTGGAAAGGGTGATGAAGACACTAAGACCAACCTCATCATTTTACAGAAGATGGAAGTGAAACCCAGAGAGAAGTAACTTGCCCAGAGATAACTGAGCAAATCAATGACAGATTCAGATCTTGTAACTATCAGTCTGACTCTTTTCCACTCACCTCTCTACCTGGAGAACTGGGTCTGGGTCATGCACCCCTTGAGGTTCAAATTTAATTTTGACAACATTCCTTTCACCTCTCTAAGCCTCAATTTCCTCATCTTTAAAATGAGGAGAGTACTATCCAATATACTCACCTCATGTTATTGTTGTGGAAATCAAACAAGGTCCATCCAGGAGTTTATGTGAAATATTTTTCAAAACCTAGCTATACAAATGTCAGCTAGTTGTAGTTCTTTCACAAGGTTGTCAGAAGGAAGATGCTTTGCAAAACTCTAAATGCCATAAATATTTGAGCTATACTGTGTAAAGGAGATGTTAACGAGCTTTCTTATATTCCCATAGCAAGGTGTGAAGAAATTCCTTAATCAATCCAAGAGTATTATAGAGCCTTGGGCACTGGATATGGGCAGCTTAAAACACATAGTAAAACTCTACAGCAGTGGTTGGCTCAGAAAATCATTCACACCTCTTGGCCTTATACTTAAAAAAAAAACTAATGAAGCTATTCAGCATTGAAGAATTCTGGTTATTTGGGGGCATGCATATCAGAAGCTACCTATAGAGGAACCCCCTGGTGGGAGATTGCTCTCTCTCCTACCTCTCCCCTCCAGTTATGGTAGCTAGTAATGGAGCTACTTGCCCTGAACTAGACACTCCACTTGGTAGTTGGAGAGTCAGTCCCAGAGAGTTGGAGGCACAGCTAAGGAAGCAGAGACACACACTCCATCTACATGAGGGTACAATGAGACAGTTATTCAGGGCAGGAAGTAGCTTCAAGGAGCATGACCCTTGTCAGCACAGAAGAGAGCTGGTTTTGGACTCAAAAGAAAGCAGGCTATGGCAGCTGAAAGTTCAGATAGAGGATTCTCTGAGCAGAAAGAGGACTTCAGTCCCTGCAGTATCAGAGTTGTAAATTACCATGCCACATGTGTGTGTTCCACCTGAGTGTGTCTCATTATGGTCACACTTGAAGTTTATACCCATTTTTCCTATTGATGTTCAGCATATTATGGGACTGTGTGTCCTAGGTTTCTTAGTATAACATTCTAATCAATACTTCTGCTAAGAGTTAGTTGCATGTATTGGCTTGTTATTAATGCTAAGCACATGAGCTAGGGCTCATGAACTTTAAAAGTATAGACTCATGGAGTAGCCTAGAACCTGAATATCAGTCACCTTCTTGGGACCCAACCTGCATTATGCATATAAGTTAGAGGAATAGCCCAGAAAGGACAAAAAATCTAGTTAGTATTATTCACTCCACCATCACCCCCAGCAGGTTTATAGGGGCATGATAATGTATAGAAGAGACTCACATTTCACTTGTTTTCACAGAATCACAGAATTCAGAGTTAGATGGAACCTTAATGGGGACCTGGTCCAACCCATAACCAGAAAGGAATCCCCTCTATACCTCACCAGACAATCACTCAGTCATCCCTTGAAGACTCCAAGAGGGAACCATGTATTACCTCTCAAGCAGCCCAGTCCACTTGGAGGTAGATCTAATTGAAAGGAAGTTTTTCTCACATCACAAGACTAAATTTGCCTCTCTGGAACCTCTTCCCTTTGTTTCTACTTCTATCCTCTAGGGACAAGCAAGAATCAAGCTCCTTTTCCAGATGAGAACCCTTCAAATACTTGAACAGAGCTATCATGTTTCACTCCCCAAGTCTTCTCTTCTCCCAGGTAAACATCCCCAGTTTCTTGTATTGGTTCTTAAGGGCATCTCCATCCCATTTGGGCAGGGGAAGGTTTCTTTCCTAGAAAGATGAAAAATCCACCAGGCTCCTAATTTGAGGAATTGGCCACTAGATCCAAAGAACATTTGTTGAGACTGGTCTATGCCATGTCATCTCACAAGATGATCATTTATGTTTATATTTACCCAGCACTATTAGATGAGACATATCATGCAAACACATTCCTACAGCTAAATCTCAATTCAAAGGTTTTCTAGGTAGACAGGTGGTAGAGTGGTAAAGTGTTGGATTTGAAATCCAGAGGACTGAGTTCAAATCCTGCTTCAGACACTTACTAACTGTGTGACCAAGTCATTTAAACTCTGTCAACCTCAATTTTTTCATCTGTAATATGAGAATGATAATAATAATAATAATGATAATGATAATGATAGCATCTACTCACAAGGTTGTTATAGAGATCAAATATGGTAATGTATGCAAAATACGTTTTTAAATGTTAAAGAGCTACATACTAGTTACTATCATCATCAGCATTGTTATTATTTATATTATTAAAGGGCTAACAGAAAAACCACTCAAGTTATGAGTTGTTGTCTAGTAAGGTTTTTTATGCTCTCTTTCCTCCCATCTCTTGCCATTGGTTAATCTGAAGGACCCAACAATGATGCCAAAGTCCCAGAATGGAACTTTTGGATTAGTCATGGCTATACACAAACAGAAGCCAAGAAATCCCACACCCAACCCAAACTCTCTACCAGGACCTCATCTACTCTAAGTGTCAGAGTCCTGACACAAACCTTGGGGTACTTCACCTTGGACTCTATGTGAAAGTAAAGACTTGACTGAGTAAACGAGGAGTTGGGAGCATGATTGTAGAGGGAGTGTTTACCCTACTTAAGAAAACAAATTATTCTGTGCAGACTTCATTACATCTAAGGGATGGAGGTACAATGTGGGCAAAAGTCTGTGCTGCCCAAGGTTGGTGCTTTTATGGGCAGGTTACAAATCATTCTTATTGATTCATGAAAGCAGCATATTTCCAGAGGGATATTTGCAATCTAAATCTAGACAAGGTGCCATCACACAGCTAGAACTAACTCTGGTTTCATGGTCTCCAGGAAGAAAAGAAATTGGGGATGTTTAGCCTGAGGGAGAAAAGGTTTAAAGGGGAGATGGATAGTGTAGTGTAGTAAAAAGGACACTAGGTTTGGAATGGGAAAATTTCATTTCAAACAAAGGTTGTCCCACTCTGTGTGACCTTGAAAAGTCACATCCCTCTCTGGGCATCAGTTTCCTCATCAATAAGATCTGCCATCCACTCCATCCTAAACCTTTGATTTATGGAACCTAGAACTCAGCCCCCAGCAGCCAGCCTGGGTTGTTCTTTGGACATGCCTAATGCCTCTGGTTTATTCAGTTCTGTGACTATGATCTCCAGCTTTCATTTCCAAGACCTGTAATCCCAGCCCCTCAGCCTCTAGCGGCACAAACTATAATTCTATTCCTATGATCATTCGTGATCTGATACAGAAAGTCCTGAAAGTTTCTCCCTATCTTCCTCAATATGGAAACATTTCAATCACCTCATAAAACCCTCATGATCATAACCAGGGTGAAAATAGGAGAATTAGGCAGGAATAATATGAAATCCCTCGCCATAAAGGGATAAGAAAATAGGACCCAAGCATGGCCTAGAGCATCACCAAATCGCAAGGTGCTGGAGATGGAGAGAAGCTTTGAGATGACTGAATACAATCTCCAGTATTAACAGGTGAGGAAATTGGGGTCCATAGGAAGGAGGGAACTTGGCACACATCACACAATGACAATGAAACCACTGTGACTTGAGTGTAGGCTGACTCGAAATCCACATTATCTTCCTGCCAACACTACATGCTCTGTACTCCCTACCAGGTCTCTGCAACTGTAGATGTTAACTATAGGCAAGAGAAAGTCAGAAGCAATATGACGTGTTGAAGATACTGGCACCATGGCATAGTGGACAAATTGCTAAACATGGAGTCACGATTGAACTGAGTTCAAGTCATGCCTCAAATAATAACCAGCTGTGTGGTCCTGGGCAAGTCACGAAATTTCTCTGGGCATCAATTTCTTCATCTACCAAATGAAGGGATTGGACTTAGAATAATAAGGGACCTTAAATTATCTTTTTAGGGCATTGGAAAATTTGTGGCTTATATTAGCGGGAGGGGAGCGCCCACATTGAGTAAGTCATAAATCTTCTAGTCTTAAATCTGTGTTTATGAGTTAGAAGTCCTGAGTTTGAATCCTAGCTCTGGTATTGAGGCAGCTAGGTAGTGCAGTGGATAGAGCTCTGCACCTGGAGTCAGGAAGACCTCTATTATCTGTGTGATTCTGAGGAAATCACGTAACCTCTTTTCTGCATCAGTTTCCTCATATATAAAATAAGGATAATAGCATCACCGATATCCCAGGGTTATTGCGAGGATCAAATGAGATATTTGTAAGTTGTCTTGCAAACCTTAAAACATTATATATGATAGTTTATTATTATTAATTTGTTAATTTTTATTAATAATTAATTATGATTACTAATAGCTATGTGCTCTTGGACAAAGCCCTTGGTCTTCTAGTCTTCAGTTTCCTCCCTTTATAAAAGGAAAGTGTTAGACTAGACAATCTCTAAAGTCCAGCTCTGAGTCCTAGCACTACCACAGGCCCAAAGATGCATCACATCCCTGATGGACAAGAACAGAGACGCTGGCATTGTTTCACACATGGTCTGCCTAATGGCCAAGCCTTAGCCCACACCTGACTCCCAGCTCCTGTATCCTGACTGATGGCTTTTCCAAGATTGATTTTGTGACTTATCATTGGTGACCTGGGCCTCTACTCTTCTGCTTTTTCTAGAATGTTATCTTGTGGACAGATAGGCAAGGGAACAGGACAGATTCCTGGGCCATATGGTGTCACACACACACACACACACACACACACACACACACACACACGCATCATTAAATGATGCATTCAGGAGGAGAAGTTCTGTTTAGTGAACAAAAAAGTTGTTCCTTTGAGTACAGCAGAACAGTCACTCCCCTGAGCTTAGCATCCAAGCTGGAGCCCTCATTCCTAGCCATAGCTTCTGGAAACACTTTAAAAAATTGTTCTCATATCTCAAGGAAGGAAACATCTCATTTGACCTTGAAGGATGGACTGCTTTCTCAGTGGATTTTGGAAGAAATTGGAGATGGTGGTGTCAGAGGCAATTAATTCTGAGTAATAGGAAGTTTTAACAGGCAGAACAGTCAGCAGCAAAGCAGCGACTGGTCTTTCCCAGGGCAGACAAGAAACCAGAAGCCTCTGTTCCTGCTGCCGACTCTCTGCCCCAACTACCCATGATCCCTGCAGCGATTTGTTTACTAATGAGAAAGATTAATCAAAGGGGTTTTCATTGGAGAAATATGACCAGGGTAAGGAGAGTAAGCAGAGCCATGCCCCTGGAAAGCTTCCAAAATGGAAGATTGGATTGGAGTCACCAAAGAGAAGTGGCCACCATCGGGATCCATTATAGATGGTACAAAATGTGCATCTGGGTGGCACGAGCCTACCAGCCCACCTGGCGGGAGGGGTAGCAGAGTCAGGCAGCTTTGCCTGGGCTTCCAGAGTCATTGACTCATCTGAATAATAAACTCATTTTCAAGCCAAAACCCATTACCTGTTCAAGGGCAGGAGGGGTCTACCCATGTCAGGGGAAAAAACAAACCTGCAACAGCTGGAGAGGAGCTGGGTTAGGGAGAATAATAAGGCAAGAGGAGGAAAAAGGGAAATGTAAAAATAATCTTCTCACATAAAAGATTCCTGGCTGCTCCACAGCTCTCCAGTCTTTGATTCTTCCCACTCTTTCTATGCTCCATGCCCTAGTCCCTCCTCTCTGAAAGACCCTCACTTCAAGAGTTAATCCCTCAAGGATCTTCCTCAGGGCGACTGCCCCTTCTCCAACCAATACAGGTGACAAACCCTCCAATCCTTAGAAGACAATCTGGATGAGTTGTTGAGTCACCCTCTTGTGAGGTGGCTCTCTGTACTTAAGATTGGCTGGTCATCAGGTGGTAGACACCCAGGCCATTTCTAGGTCTTGACTGAAAGGTACCATCAAGCTCCAAACAATAGCATGGACCTTGCAGGCCAATAGGACACCTGAAAGAAATATGAAGGCAGATTTAATTGATAGAAAGCTAGAGCTAGAACAAGAGGAATAAGAATCACTAAATTTTAGAGTTGAAAGGGACCAAACTAGCCACCAAGTCCAATACATACCTCCGATGAATCCTTACTTCATACAACAAGAACTCAGAGCCCTTCCCATCCTGGTTGCCTTCCTTTAGGGAATCTTCAGTTTCCCCTGTGATTCCCAAACTGTGGTACACAGAATGGAACACAGTACTCTGGATGTGATCTGACTGAGGCAGAGTTTATTACCTGCATATTCCTAGAAATTATATTTCTCTTAATGCAACTCAAATTTTCACTCACTATTTAAAAAAGTTTTGGTTGCCACACCACACTGTTGACTCAGATTGAGCTTGTAGTCCAAGAAAATCACCAGTTCTTCTTTAGACAAGCTGTTGTCTCCTCTATCTTATACTTCTAATTTTTTTTAACCTATTGAATTTTTTTATCCCTATTGAATTTCACCCTGTCAGATCTAGCATGTCAAGATCTTTTTGTGATCCTGACTCTGTCATCTAATGTGTTGTTAGCTTTCTTTCTTTGTGTTGTATCATCTGCAAATTTGACAAGTATGCCATTTCTGCCTTTATCCAAGTCATTGATAAAATGTTAAACAGCATCAGGTCAGGTACAACCTGGGGCACTCCACTAGAGATCTCCTGCCAAGCTGACATTGAACCATTAATGGTGGCTTTTTGAGTCTGCTCATTCAACCAGTTCCAAATCCATCTAATTGCATTTTCATCTAGCTTACACCTCTCCATCATCTACACAAGAATAATTTGACTTTAGCAAGAGTGCAAGTAAATTATATCTAGAAGATTCCATTATAATTAGTAACCTTGTCGAAAAGGAAATGAAGTTGTCTGACTTGGATGGCTTATTCTTGATCAAGCCACGCTCTTTGTAGATGCTGCTTCCTTTATGATCTCCATCAACCATCTGTCCTAGAGACTAAAGTCCAGGTGGGAAGAATGATCTGCCCAAGGGAATATAGTGAGTTAATGACAGAGCCAGGTCTTAAACTCCTGAGTCTAGTTGATTCCAAGTCCAGTTGCATAACTATTCCACCAAGTTGCATAACTCACCCTTGACCTTCACCCAGTCAGAGAAGCCTGCTTCATACCAGTCATGACCAATGCTAGCTGACACCACTCAATTTTTTAAAACAGAACTTCAAGCCTAGTATTAAAATAGGGCATTAAAATATTTGTAGAACCTGAAATATCCACCTTGAGGAATTTTCGGGCTAGAGTGTTCTATCTATTTAATAATGGTCCCTAATGACCACATATGATATTGTAGGCTTGGAGGATGTTGGCCATGGGCTTTGACATGCCCTGCCTCAGGAGCATCCCAGTTCAGGGACAAAGACCAGAACCCAGTCCTGAGCAGCAGAAACAGAGGGATATGGCTTCAAAGACTGTACAGAACTCTACGTGGTGACCTGCCTGAAATACAAACATGTCAGACAGGTGGGTTTAATTGCCGTATGTAAAAAGCATGGATAATTGGCTGGCCCAGCAGGAGAGGAATAGGGGAAAGGGATGTGAGATTATCTTTCTTGCTGCTAGAATTGTGATGATAATAGAATATAGCATCAAGACATATCCAGTGAGGATTAAAGGCAGTCTGGAAGAGTGGGGAAAATTCGGAACTGAGATGTAAAGAAACTTGGATTCTAATCCTGGCTAGTCTACCACTGACCTGCTGTGTGATCACAGACAGGTCCTTTTTCCTCTTTGGACTTAAGTTCCCTCCTCTATCAAATGATGTTCCTTCTAGCTCTGACATTTTAGGTTTTATGGGCCCTTCAAGCTCTGCTATTACATTATTTTGGGTAATATTCTCCCTCATTAAATTGTAAGCTCCTTGAGGGCAGATATTTTCTTTCATTTGTGTATCCCCAGCACTTAGCACCACATCTGGAACATGGTAAATTGTTAATATTTATTGTGCTTACTTTATTGCACATGATCTAGGGCTGTTCCTCACTCTATCATTCTAGTTCTAAGCTAGACCTGAGATGACTATACAAAAAGCACAAAATAGCAAGCAAGATGAACTAGAGATGCTAATGTAAGAAGGTAAATTTGACCTCAAAGATATCACTTGATGGGAGAAGAACCATTACTGGCATATAGCTCTGAAAAGAAATAATATTATGAGTAAGAAGAAGGTGGAGAGTATTGAGGCAGATTGAAAAGATATGCTAATGTAAGGAAATTCTGGAACCAGAGTAGGGAATTATGGTGTAAACATTTGGGTGGTGATCAATGAATGCAAAAAAATAAAGTGAAATTGTCATCGGGTTATACAACAGATGACCTGGACAAAAAGTGAAAGCAGTGAGGAGATTAGGAAATATATCACAAGCCTGACACAGAACGGGCGGGCACTTCAATTATCTGGACGTCTGCCAGAACTTTCTGCCCCAAAGTAGAGTACCTAATCATTTATTGTCTTGTCTTAAATGATCACTTCCTCCTTCAAAATGTAGAGGAGATGATAAAGGGAGAAGAGAAGGGAATTCTATTCTGTATTTGATTCTCATCAATGATGGAGAAAAGATTGAACAGAAGGAAATTATGGGAATTTTGGTGGAAGAAGTGACCACTCTATATTAAAATTTGTGATGGAGAGAGAGAGGAAGTCCAGGCATATCTTGACATGCACCTAGAATTAAGTAGAACTGAATTCAAAGGGTTAAGAGAAAGAAAAGATGAGTTAAAATCCTACAAGAGAAGTCAGCCCTAGTGGAATGAAAGGCACTCAAGAACAAAATTCTAAAGGTACAAAGAGAAACAGTTCAGGTGAGGAGACAAAGGGAGTGTTATCGAGAGAGAAACTTGTGGATGTGCGGTTAATGAGTTCATAAGCCAGTGTAGATTTTATTTTTTTGTTTGATTGATTTTGTCTTGACATAATAAACACTTCCCAACAACTACCCAAGCAACCATCCTAATAAAAATACATTCTCAGAAAACAGTTAACACGAGGTCAGAAGTGTGTGTGTGTGTGTGTGGGTGGGTGGGTGGGTGGGTGTGTGGGTGTGTGGGTGTGTGTGTATATCCTTTAACTTTGATACTATAATACTAATATTGAGTGTTGCATTTTATCAGAATGTTGTTACCTCTCAAAACATCTGAGATTTTTAGAAAACAAAAATAAAGACATGTAACAGAGGATGAAAACATAAAAACAAAATTGTGAAATGGTCTTGTAAGAATAGTGTGAGGAAAGTTAAGACTCAGAATGAGCCAAAGCTGGTGAGAAAAGCTAAGAATAATGAAAGTGTTTTGTTCTGCTTCTTAACCTGTCCTCATATACCTCCTTCTCCCACCTCTACCTCCCCACCCAGACCTCAACCGAGGATGAACATGAAGGCCATGGCATATAACCCATACACACAGAAGGAAGTTGGAGTGAGAAATGAGGAAGGAGGACTTGCAAGGCATTTATCTGGGTAGTGATGCACCCAGGACAAATGATGTGGGATCCAGGATATCATCAATTTTGGTCCAGGTTAATAAAGGGAGAGCCAAAAATGGTAAGGGGTGCAGAGCCAGCCTGCTTCTTGCCCTCCAGCCAAATGCTTCATAATATTTATATTATGGTAGTGATGCTGCCCACCTTTGAGCATGAACCAGCCCAGGGACAAGCAACAATTGTAGAAAAAAGCAAGAATCATACCCAGAGCAAAGCAATCAGTAGCCACAAGAAAAAACATAAAGCCAAGCAGAAGCAAATGAGGAAGACCAACTGTAAGAGAGATGAATCCAGGACCTCTTCCTCAGAGGTATCAAATACACCCTCAGACCACATTGAAACACTTGGGAGTGCTGCCAAACCAGATTAAAATGTCATTGGGAAATATTTAATAAAATGAATAAAAATACAATAGAACATAGATAATGTTGATAAGGAGTTTTCTAAGTTACTATGTGACCTGCAGAGATGCGTGATTTTTCTTTGGATTTGACACCACTTTGGTCTACCTCCATGTGGGACTTTGAGTCAGTGATAACTTTTTTCTCCCTCAAGCAGTGGGATTTTTATTTGAGGGTAGTTTGAATTTGAGCACCTGAATTGTGTTTCTACAGACTCTTGGGCTTGGGCACACCTGGAAGAGAGATTGGTTGCCTGATCTGGGAAGCATTTTCTGGCTGGGTGGGATGAGGTACCTGTAGAGCTTTCTTTGATGTGTTTATTTGTGTTCATCTCTATTAAAATTAAAGATCTGTATACACTTAAACCTTGGTAAATGACCTCAATTGAAACACAGCAGGGACAACATTAAGGGGAAGGAGTTTTCCTGAGTTGGTGAGGGTAGCATGAGCCCAGAATTTGATTGGATAGATTCACAACAAACCACTAGTCTAAGAAAAGAATCTGGGCCACCACCCATGAGGAGTGGAGTTAAAGAACAAGGAGAATGGGAGAGGTAACACAGGACTAGGGAAGAGGGTATGTTGTCCTGGTTTTCACAAAAGGGAATAGAACAAAGTCTGTACACTATGGGCCAATTAACTTGACTTCAATTCCTGGAGGAAATCTAGAAAATATCATTAAAGAGATAGTTAATGAGTATCTAGAAAGGAAAGCAGGGTTTACAAAAAGCATGACTTCATCAAGAACGGGTCATGTCAAACTAAACTTATTTCTTGTCTTTGAAAGGTTTACTAAAATATTAAATCAGGGGAATTTTTGAGATACAGTTTACCTAAATTAGCAAAACACAATAAAACAGATCATGTAATTCTTGTGGATAAGATAGGGAGGTATGAGTTGAACAATAATACATTTAAAGAGATTTAGAACTAGTTGAAATGCTGCATTCAAATAGCAATCATTAACAGTTCAATGTTAATTTGGCAGGAGGTCTCCAGGGAAGTACCCCAGGGATTGGTACTCAGTCTTGTGATATTTGCTAGCTATACCAATGAGCTGGATAATGACATAGGTGGCATCCTTGCCAACTTTGCAGGTGATGGGAAACTGGGAGGAATAGCCATCTCTCTGGATGCCAGATTCAAATTCCAAAAAGGTCTTGACGAGTTAGAGTTATAGATTCAATCAAACAAAATTAAATTCAATGGGGATAAAGGCAACTTATTACCTTGGGAGTCAAAACTCAACTTCATGAGCACTGAATCAGGGAGTCCTGGTTCATGGCAGTTTGTCTGGAAATATCTTAAGATGAATTACCATCATGATGTGGCAATCAAAAAAAGGTAATGTAATCTTGGCCTACAGTAAAAGAAGAACAACTTTTGGGAATAGTTAATAATCCCTCTACTCTGTCCTTATCAGACCAGATCCAGAGTAGTGTGTTCAGTTTTGAATACCACAGTTCTCAAGAAATACATGGATGAGCTGGAGAATTTCCAGAGGACAACCAGGAAAGTAAAGGGTCCCATGTTTGTGTCATATAGAGATAGTGGGTGAAAAAGAAAATAAATGTTTGTTAATTGAAAAATTAAAATTACTTAAATAAAAAAGCAATATGAAGAAATTGAGGTTGTTTAGCCTAAAGACCAAAAAAATCAGAAGACCAGAAGACATGATAGCTATCTTTGGCTTTTTCAAGGGACTGTCCTTTATTCTATTTGGTCCCAGAGGGCAAAACCAGGAACAATGAGTAGAAGTGGCACAAAAAAGGTATATTTAAGGTTGAGAGCAGGTATATAAAGATGTCAGGGATTAGATGACAAAGGGAGACACTAGGAGAGGCCATCCCAATGAGAAGTACTAACAATAGGCTGGGATAGTCCAGAAAGGTCCCTTGGAAGAAACTAGACTTGGAGAATGGGAAGTACTTTGTCAGACAGAGGTAAGGGTTGGGCAGAGGGAAAGGCTTTTGTTTTGTATAGTCTGGATTTCCTTACCTAAAGCAATTCCTCAGTTTTTTTCCCCAGAAAGTGACAAACAACTCCCTGCAGACCATGAACAATTTGGGCAGGTCTTGCTGGAAAGAAAGCTATGTTTGTCATCCTCCCCTCAAACATTGTCTTCTACCTCAGCCTTCCTCCTTTTCTTCCTTTACTCCAATCCACTGGGCTCTTGCTCACCTGTCCTTCTTTCCCAGCTGGGGTCATTCCACATCTAATTATAGGCTCAGCCCAAGAAAGAGATAACAAGGAGCTCTGTTCAATAACTCAGTTAGTAGCCACTTTCATTCTTGGCTTCCCTCCAATTGGGAGGGTCCAGAGACCAGAGCTATTATGTCTTTCCTGAATTTATCTCTGGATTTCTATGAGTTTTTTACTCTCTGTGTAATTTCTATGGGGTAAAATAAAAGCTTACCTGAATCCAATATAAGCATTGTCACCTTGAATGCTTGCATAGGAAATTAGGAACTTGTTACCTACATTTGTAAATAATTTAGGCATGAGTTCTATTCTCAGGCTTTCCAAAAGAGATTCTGGGTAGGGACAATATAGACAAAGAGATTTTTTTGGCGAGGAGGACAGCTTCTAAAATTAAACCTAGTCTTTGAAAACCCAGATCTGAGGGCTCTGGGCCATGGGTTATATAGAGAAGACTTTAAGTTTTACAAAGTGTTGTCACAACAAATCTATGAAGTAGAAAAAACTTCTAAAATTATCCCATATGACTTATCAGACAAGTGAGACCTAGAGGAGTAAAGTTACTTGTAAACTTGAGTAAAGATTACTTTAGGCTGGCTGGAAGTGATTGAGCTAGGATTTGAACTCAGATCTTTTGACTCTGAGTTCAATTATTCCACATTGTAACATGACAAATGATTCCATTCAATTAACAAACATTGATTAAAGGCTTATTGTGTACAAGATCTTATGCAAAAAGTCTTACAGTGCCTACTTTATGGGGTTGTTGTAAGGATTAAATGACAATATTTGTAAAGCATTTAGTGTAGTGCCTGGAGCGTAGGTGGTGCTATATAAATGTTAGTGATGGTGGTGGTGGTGATAGTGACAATGATGGTGATGATGGTGATAATGGTAGTGGTGGTAGTGATGATGATTATGATGGTGATGATGATGATGATGATGATGATGATGATAATAATAATGATGTGGTGGTGGTGATGAAGATAGATTCTGGGAATTCAAAAAGATATAACACAGATATTGTTTTATCCCATTCTAATGAGGCAATCCAACATAAATTATTGGTTCAAGAGAAAGTAAGAAAATGGAAAAGGAAAGGTAGAGGTGCCATGAGAAATACGAGGAGGATAAGATCACTTTTGCTTGGGGGCATCAAAAAAAGACTTCTTAGAAAGGAGGAAGGGTTTCTTTAGTTGGGTGTTGAAATAAGAGAGGTCCTTTTGAGTTCATCAATTTAGAGCTCATCGAACCTTTACAAATTAGGAAACTGAGTCCCAGGGAGGTCAAAAGACTTTCCCAGGGTAGAGCCACCAGAAAGTACATGGGACAGGATTCAAACCCGTCTTCCTAACTTCAAGCCCAGCACTGTTCCTACTATGCCATACTGATAGACATAGCATGTGGTAGAGATAGAAGAAAATTGAAAAGGTAGAAGGTGGAGAAGGCAGGTTGGGGGTGGTGGATAGAAAATAGCTCAATTTGGCTAGAACGTAGAGTATCTGAAGGAAGTTATATGAGATAAGACTAAGACATGGAGGATAAAGCCAAATTGTGGAGGGCCTCCAGTGCCAGGATCAGTAGTTGATACTTTACTCATTGGGAGGTCCTAAAGGGCTTTAAGTAGAGGAGTAATGATAACTAATTGGGGAAAAGGAGCATGTTTGGAGATATCTCTAAATGTTAATAAAAATATCACGGGGGTCAAGACTGCCCTCCTAGCCATTCATTTGTCATTTATTAAGAACCAGCTAAACTGTGGAGCTTTGTGAAAAGTACAACTAATTTCCTTCAAAAGCCAGCTTAAATTACAACCTATACAAGAAACTTTTACTGGATCACTCCAGATGCCAATCCTTCTTCCTCCTCCCCCTCAAAAAAATTATTGTATTGATTGTGTATTTGTTTTTTACGTAAAAAATAATTAGTTGTATTTTTGCCTTTGTACCCCCAGTATCAAGCACAGTGCCCAAATCATAGTAGGTACTTAATAAATGCATCCTGAATGGATGTTATCTGAGATAACTGTAGAGTAAGGCATGAGATCCAGTGGCTTCTACCCTCTCAGACAGGGGTATGCTGATAAATGTTGAACAACTGGCTCTCTGGAAAACATGCACACTGAAAACTCTTAAATGTAATCTTAATTAATTAACATTTTCTCCATCACTTTCTTAAGTCTGGATAATCAACAAAACAACAAACCTGATTTGTAGCACTTGACAACTTCCAGGGTGTAAATGTTTGCAGTGACCATTGAACAATCAACTGTTGAGACTGTTTGAGCTGGTTTCAGCATACCCTTTCCAGGAGAAGGATCTTCTAAACCAGATGGACTCTGGCCCATCCCAGAAGAATTTTTCTGATAGATCTGTGTCCTAGATTTTGGAATCTCTTTTTTATGTGCCAAGATTCTTTCTGAAAGACTTTGACCCTACTTAGCCATCTGTTCTGGGCTAAGAGCAGAGGCTTCCAGGGAGAATGGCTTTTGACAATTGAGTAGAAAGAGCCACTTGGGCTGAGGAAACAGGAGGTTTGGGTTCAAAGCCTAACTCTAACCTTGACTTCCTGGGTGACATTGGATAAGTCACTTGACTTCTCTAGTCAAATCAATAATCATTTGTTAAATGTTTATTATGTGCCAATGGGTACAGCTTTTAAAAAAATAATTCAAATATAACATAGTATGCCCAACATTGCTTCACTTATCCATGGCCCCCTCTGTATTTCCATTCTGCTCTCCTCCATTTATTTTTTTATACTGGAGTGGTTTGTCATTTCCTTCTCCAGCTAATATTACAGATAAGGAAACTGAGGCAAATAGGGTTAAGTCACTTGCCCTGGGTCACACAGTTAGTAAGTGTCTAAGGTCAGATTTGAATTCAGGTCTTCCTGATTCCAATCCCAGAACTCTATTCACTGTGAGACCTACCAGCTCCAGTTTGGGGTATTGGGGGTGTTCGAGAAAGAGTAGTATCCCTGGTATATGGGCTTGCCAATCCCTTTTCAGGGCTGCTCATCCACCTATGGTATCCATCTTTCACCTCCTCTCCTGTGGTACCAAGAAGCTGTAGTATGCACAGTAGCCGCACTCCAGTAAAACTGTCTCAGCAGATGAGCTAAACCAGGTTGAGGATAACAGATGGGCCTCAGACCCCTCAATGAGTTAGAGGGATGTCTACCCCCAAGCATGTGAGAACATGCTAAAAAATATTTTTTTAAAAAAAGTTGTAAACATTGGCACATAATAAACATTTAACAAATTGATTTGACTCGAGAAGTCAAGTGACTTATCCAACATCACCCAGGTAGTCAAGGCTAGAGTTAGGCTTTGAATCCAAACCTCCTGTTTCCTCAGCCCAAGTGACTCTTTCTAGTCAATCATAAAAAGCCATTCACCCTGGAAGCCTCTGCTCTTAGCCCAGAACAGATGCCTAAGTAGGGTCAAAGTTGCCCTGGCAGAGCGGGTAGATGAGAATAATGTGTACCAATGGCCATGAAGGCAGCTGAAGCACCTAGGAGCACTTAGAGCTTGGTCAGACATCAAAGACTCCAAGGTCATCTACCACATCCTATTCCATTGCCAGTGGTCTTGACTTTTGTCTTACCACTAGATTTTGATGGCTCTGAGAGAGTGAGGCTGATAACTCCGTGCAACTCTGCCTTACTTAATTCCAATTCATGAGTGAGTCAAGACATCACCCCATGATGTCATGAATCCTCTTTGAAAATGAAGGATGAGCAGGGTTTTTTTTTAATGGTTCATTGACACACTTTTCTTTCTTCTCTTCTTTTTTTAGTATCACAACCATTCATTCTCCTTCACCCCCTTCAAAACAAAAATGAAACTAAAAAGCCTTTTTCTAACATAATTAACTTAAAGAGGTCAAGTCAACAAGCATTTATTAAGCACTTACTATGTACCAGGCACTGTGCTAAGTACTAAGAATACAAAAACCAAGCATAAAGATAGTCCCTGCCCTCAAGGAGCTTACATTTTAATGGAAGAAGATTCTAATTCAATTCAATTCAATAAATGTTTATTAAGTACCTACTAAGTGCCAGGCACTGTTCTAAGTGAAGGAGATACAAAGGGAGGCAAAAGAGAGTTTCTGTCCTCAAGGAGCTTACAATCTAATGGATGACATATAAAAATAAGCTGAAGGGGGGTGGGGAATACCTGAAACACATAAGGGCATAGTAGAGAAAGTCCTGAGGGTCAGGAGTAGATCATGAAGGGGAATGAGGGTGCTTTCCTTAAAATGGAAGTACTGAAATGAACCAGCTAATCAGAGAAAGGGACTAGAGTGATAGCATATACTTCCAATGTGAGAAGGTTGGGGGTGGAGTGAATTTCCAAGGGAAGGGGGCTTCCCTGTCATGGTAGAGACAGTCCAGAAGGTCAGGAGTAGAACCCAGAGAGAAATGAAGGCATGTGTGGCCTGGGAGTTTTCCTCAGTTTGTCCTACTACAAAATGATGATAGAAGGCAGAATAATCCCAAGGAGATTGGATTAAGACCTGGAGGGCACTTTAGAGATTAGTCTGTCCAACCTCCTAATTTTATAGAAGAATCTTAGAGGGGCAAAGTTACTTGCCCAAGGTTGCTCTGTAAGACCTCTCCTTGCTATTGATTTCATGATTCTGAGTCCTGAATGAAGAAATTCACAGCATGTCAGAGCTGGAAGGGATTTTAGAGATAGTCTGGTCTAATTCTCTATTTCACAAAGAAGATGCTGAGGCCCAGAAGGATGGCACAGCTTGTCCAAGGTAACTCTGGGCAGCAGAACCAGGACTAGACTCTAGGTTTCCTTGGATCCCAAGCCAATGGTCTTATGCTATGCCATACTGCATCTGGAATGGTAGCAGGGGACAACATCAAGGTCTCCATGTGACTGGACCTGAACCTGTTAACCCTAGCCTGAGCTTGCCTCAAGGGGGTTCTGGTAATACCTGAGACGTATCATGCCACTTAGAGTTCAGAATGGAGCTGATGGGTGACCTTACAACCCATCCTGACAATCCCATCTTTGCCAACAGTTCCAGTGATCACGAGGTATAACCTTATGTTTCAAGAACAATAAATCTTAATATAATTGAGTTAACGGTATCATTTTTAATGTAAGACAATCTTGATTACAGCCAAAGGGCACCATTAATACTCTGAAGGAATGACTAAGATTTTAGCATTTGAATGTTGTACAGAAAATAGAACTAATTAGCACTAATTTAATTCGAAGATTAAAGAAAATTCTGGTGTTAATTTTTAATTTAAGACAAACCATTTTACTCCGAACAAAGAGAGAATAATAAGTACATTTTTTTCCGAACTGAAAGGCAATTTCTACTTCTGCATTATTACACTAATGTGGGACTATGGGAATCCTGACCCCATTAGAGATCAAATAATCAGTATTTAATTATTGACAGCAAATTAATTTTTAATAAAGATGCAAGGGTTCCAGTGAATGGAAGAGCCACCAAAGTCCCGCTGACCCAGAAACATTCTAAGGGTCCCCAGCCAGGAAGTGATCTCTTGCCTGATATTAATAAAACACCGTCCACAAAGGGCTGAGTATGTCAGTTTCCTTCCTACTCTGCCACCTAAAGAGAGGGAAGTCCAGGTTCTGTTAAAATGTTTCCTCATGCCCCACATCCAGTCCCCCACATTCCCACCAGCTCTCCTTTAATCAACCACTTAAGCTGAATAATACATTGAATGTCATAACCAAGAGGTTAGTCATGATAGAAAAAAACCTTAAAAAGCAGCTTTGCCCCTTTTCATTCTACAAAATCACCCTGACTTTCCTTTGCTGGGGGACTGCCTGTCACATAATGTGTCTAACTAAAGGAGACATAATGGATTTACAATGAAACCCCAATGCTTTTCCAAGTCTTGCAAAGATGCTGAAAATAAGCCCTATTGCATTAGCAGATAGAGACGCAGCACACAAAAGCTGTTAGCTGTTTCCTTTACAAACCCTGCTCTGCTAGTGAGTGGCCTGTGGGTGGGCTCTGAAAGCCCAGCTCCTGAGAAACACCATCCAGGGGGAGAAAGACCAAACATGACCCTGTTCATAGCATTCTGATTTCTCCTAGTGGTGAGATGCTGACCTTGTTCTGTCTGGAATTTAGGCATTCAGCAGACCACCTATTTTCTGTGATATTTTAGATAAATCACTTGATTTCTTAGAGTCTCTGTTTCCTCATCTGCAAAATGCAGAGGTCAGATTAGATCAGTATTTTCCAAATTAGTTTCACAGACCCACAGAATTAAAGGATGAATCAATCAACAAGCATTGATTACTATGTGCCAGGCACTGGGCTAGTCATAGGTGATACAAAGACAAGAATGAAACCTTCCCAATCCTAAAGGAATTACAATCTAGTAGTCTAGCCAGAGGAGACAACATACATAGTTATATACAAAGCAGGTAAGAGAGAATTTGGGGAGAAGATACTGGTAGTTGGGTAAGGAGGGGTCAGGAAAGACTATGTGCAGAAGATGGAAGTTATACTGAGTCTTGAAGGGAATTAGGCATTCTGAGATGTGGAAATGGATTTCAAGCATAGGGGGGTATCCAGTACAATGATGGAAGATAGAGTTGACCATCTGGAAACCTCACAGACATCATGGTTATGGATGAGGAATAGTAAAAAGGCCAGTTTGGCCAAACCATAATGTGCATGAAAGGGAACGCCACATAATAAGGCTGACCACAGTATCTCAGAGTTGGAAAACTTTTCAGAGACCTTCAAATCAAGTCCATCTATCCAATAGAGATGTCCTTTCTTCACCTTCCCCAACAATTGGCCATCCAGCAATTCTTTGAAGAGTTCACATGATAAGAAACCTCCAAAGGCAACCCATTTGCTGGTATATAACTCAATTTCTTAAGAAGTTTTTCCTTATTTCAAGTGGAAATCTGCCTTTCAGCAGTTTCCCTAAATGTGCCTAGTATTGTCCTCTGGGCCCAACCAGAATAAGCCCAAATCCACTTCCACATGACAATCTTTGTAGGATTTAGAATTGGAAGGAACTTTAAAGAACATGTAGTCCAAACCCTTCATTTTAGACATTAGATTTTAAGTCCCTCCATTAGATTGTAAGTTCCTTCAGGGCAGGGACCATCCATCACTTTTTGTATCCTTAGTACTTGGCACATAGTAGGTGCTTAACAAATGTTTGTGGAATTGAATTGAATTGGATAGGGAAACTGAGACTCAGAAAGCTTAAATGACTTGCCCTAAATCCTGTAGGTCAGGCCTAAGGAGCAGAGCCAAGACGTGAACTCATCTTCTCTGATTTCCAATCCAATGCTCATTCTATGCTTGAATACAGAAATCATATCATCCCTTTCCCTCCTTCCAGAAAGTTTTCTCTTCTCTAAATTAAACATCTCTAGTTCTTTCAAGCAATCATCACTGACCTGGTCTCCAATCCACTATCTTCACTGGTTTGCCAAAATCCTTCCTAAAATTACACTTCAGATGTCTGACCAGGGAAGAAGGTAAGGAGGCTATCATCTTCCTTATTCTGGATAGTAGATAAACCCCAATGCAGCTAAAATCATCCTAGCTTTTCTGGCCACTGAGTCACAATGTGGGCTTATATTGAGTTTGGTTCTACTAAAATTGCCTTATCTTTTTTCATAAGAACTATTGTCTACCCATTTCTTCTACATTCTTTTAATATTACTCACACTTGCTGATATTAAATGCATCATAATATCCCATCATATTAATGTAGACAAGATAGGGGATAGTGTAGTAGTACATTTTATTCTAATTCTAAGAACTTAAATGTAAGACTTTATATTCATCAATTAGCCAGTAGTCAAAAAGTACTCACTGAGTACTTACAATGTACAAACCACTGTGTTGAGAACTGTGGATACAAATAATGGGAAAAAAACAAAAACAAAATAAAAGAAACCTTGCCCTAAAGGACATTATATCCTAATGAGAGAAACATCATATACGTAACTTGGTACATGCAAGAAATGTACTGAATATATGGAAGATAATCTGAAAGAGGAAAGAATTAACAGCTATGGGTATCAGGAAAAACTGTGGGAAGAAGGTGAGGTTTGAGTTTTGAAGGGAACTAACAAAACCAAGAGACAGATGTGATGAACAGGGCAGAGCATCCCAGGCATGGGGGACAACAATGCAAAGGTACAGAGTTGGACAATGTACTGTCATTTTCAAGGAACTACAAGTATGCCAGGGTATGTGGAGTATGTGGAGGAGAGTAAAGTGTGAGAAGACAGGAAAAGTAAGAAGACTATAGGCAATAAAGGACTTCAAATACCAAATAGAAAAGTCTATATTTGATCTTGGTGATAATAGTGATCCACATGGCTCATTGTGGAGAGGGGTGGGGATGAAATGATAAGACCTACACTTTAGGAAAACTACCATGGCAGCTGAGTAGTAGATGGCTTTGAATAGAGAGAGAGTTGAAACAAGAATACCAGTCAAGAATATTACAATAGGGCAGGCTGGAGGAGAAGAGGGCCAGAACTAGGTTTGTGGTTATGTGAATGGAGAAAAGTGGACTTAAAAATATGATTTTGTGAATGTAGATACAATGAGATTTAGCAATGGATTGGAAGGATGTGGGATGGATGAGAATGAGGAATTGAAGATAGCACCAAGGTTCTGAACCTGGAGGATTAGAAAGATGGTGGTACCCTCAACAGTACTAGAGAAGTTAGGAAGGGGAAAGGTATGAGAGAAAAATTAAATCAGTTTTGTCATGTTGAATTTGAGATGCTTAAGCAACATTCAGTTTGAGATGAATCTTTATTAAATTACATTTATTACATCTGTACCACCATTATAACCTGTCAAGATCTTTGAGAATTCTGGCCAATTCAAAATGATGACAGAACATTTTGAAGCTTGAAATCTGTCAATGGAATTCATGTATAGAGAATTTTGTGAATCTATGAAACTTCATAATTAAAGTCATGAGTCACTGGAGAGGGCATGGAGAGGGCTTGGGATAAATTAGTAAGGCCAGAATTATGGTCCAGATAGAGGATGGGTGTTTGTGAAAGCCAACCAGAAGTGTAAGAGGTGCTCAATTCATCAGTTTCTCTTACATTTTGTGGGGCAGAGATTCTGAGACTTTAAGAAGGGTATTAAAAAGTTAGAGAGCTTCCAGAAGAGTGCAACCATGCTGATAAGAGTGTGGTTGTCATATAAGGAGCCATGTCATATGAGGATCAGTGGAAGGGATTAGCATTACTTAGGCTGGAGAAGAGAGACATGAAAGCTGTCTTCAAGTATTTGAAGGGATGACATGTCAAAGGGTTAGACTTGCTCTGTTAATGCCCAAAGGGCAATAGATGAAAGTTTTATAAAAGCAAATTTAGGTGTGATAAAAGGAGAACTAACAATTAGAACTGGCCAAAAGTGATTATATTGGGAGTATTGGGAGGTTGTAGGTTGCTCTTCAGTGGAGGTCTTCAAGCAGAAGCTGGTTGTATGTTTTATATTTATATATATATATATATATATATATATATATATATATATATATATATAAACATATATTTATGTATGTGTATATATACATATATATTATACACATACATACATATATAGACATATAGATATAGATATATGTTATAGCTAAGGATTCAACTAGATCTACCTGAGGTCCTTTCCAAATCTGAAATTCTGTGATTCTATGAAATCTTAGAGTTAGACAAAGGAATTAGTGGAGGGATATTCATACAGTTGGCTCCCAGAAAAAACTCTTAACACGATCTACTTCTTTCATTCCCTTCTTGGATACTAACACTCAGGCCAAGAGTTATCACAAAAGTTAGAGTGGAAAGAGATTTGTGCCTAGTGCAGCAAATCTAGACAGAAGTGGCCTCTCTTACGTTTGGATGAAGGCTAGCCTTTTTATGTTCACTAATAACAATATTTTGTTATAAACCCTATAGGTCACTATGTCTCATGTAACAGATTTTTAAAAGGTCTCAAGTTCATAGTAATTCTATCCTTGGCGATATAGTTATAAAATATAAATGACTCATGATGATGCTCCCAGTTAGAGTCAAAACTCTCTTACAATGGGCTGACTAGGAAAGGTCACTCTCTCCTGTGTGGCTCTCAGACATGTCCTACATTCTTATGCCTCAAAAAAGGGACATAAAAAATGTAAGAATAGGGTCAATCACAAGTGTTTATGAGAAACAAAATTAGACCAGTCAGATGATGTCTTCTAAAAAAATGAAAGGTTAAGTGCCTGTTGCACCCATTTGAAGTAAGACAATTTGTGGAAGTAAAGACTGCCAATTTTTCATGTCTATTTTTCTCTCAGTGGTCAAGCCACCTGAGAGAACCCCAACAATTTTACAAAACAAAATCTACCAACTCCCATTTTTCTTTAATACTCACCTCTTGGGGTCTGGTTTGGGAGATTTGGTTTTGGAAAAGGAACTACAAATGTCTGGGGGTCAGTGGTGTGCTGCTGCTCCATGTGACAGTACTGAGAAGTGACAAGGAAAAAAATAGAAGATGTCAATAAATCATTCTTTAAATTTTTTTTAACTTAAGTAATTGCTCCAACCTCCAACAATGTAAGAGATATAAGAACTAAAGTTTCTTCAGAAAAGCATGCTAAAAATTCATTGGTAGAATGGAAGAAATAGTAAGTGATATATAGTAAATATATGGAAAGAATTAAAGGAAAACTCATTAAAAACAAAAAGACAAAAAATGAATAAGGCACAATTAGAGAAAGTACAAACTTACATGCAACACTAAAAATATCAATGGAATCATTAAATAACAAAATGTTAAAAGGGAAACGGATAGTAAAAGTAAAATTAAGAACAAGTTCAAGATGTAAATCTTTAAAAGCAACTAATTGATATATAAAACAAAACATATCTGAAAAACAAAGCATGCATCACAAACACTAGATTAATAAGCATTCTAAAAGTCAATGAAAAACAAAAAATCTAAATAACAGGCTCAAGAACATAACTTTAAAATTATTTTTAGAGTGGGAAAAATGAAGCAATATGTATATTAGAGAAGCAATATATATAGAGAATACTAAGATCGCAGCAGGGAGAAATCTCAGCCATAATTCACCAAGGCACATAATTGTCAGACTATAGAATTACAAAGATAAATAAAAATTTCTTTAAATCCTAGAAACAAAAAAAAGAAGTTATATATTGTTTTCAAAATACTATAAAAGTATGGTCATACTTTGAAAACAGCAAGATCCCTATTTTGAAAATGTGGTCATAATATTTAAAATGTCTTTAAATTTGCTACTAAAATTTATGTTTTAAATTTGCTACTAAACCATCAAGATTAAATACATGTATATATGTATGTATATGTGTATAATATGTATATATGAGCATAAATACACATATATGTATCAAGTCAGAGAGATGAATAGAGCTTATAATCTTTTCTAACTGTAATAGGAACAAAATTAGAACTTAGGCTAAAAATATGTGTCATGATTAACATAAAAAGGTATTAAAAAACCTTAAAATTCACATTTACAAATAAAAAGGAATTTAACATGAAGAGAAAATAATAGCAATAAAAGGGGATGGGGAAAGATACTGGCAAATCAGAAGACAAAATTTATATCTACAATAAAAATGGGGTATTAAGCTTCAGGGAAGTATAAGAATTAATATATTGGAAATTTGATGATTCTGAGGTTTTATCAATTTGTGTATTCCCTCCAACAGCACATATTGCAATCTTTTCATGTCCACTTATATATTATGTATAAGAAATCTACTCAGAATGCCAGGGCTTATTCTTGTTGACATGGTATAGATAACAATGGACTGAATGGGATGTCAAGACTTTTCTCTTACTACATAACTGGACCATCTCCATTACCAGTCATGTATCTTTGTAATGATATCTGTTACGCCCGTTCTTCTGTAAAATTCTTCTTTAGTAACATGCCATATGGCTTCAACTTATGAAATGCCGTATTCTCATCTCTGAAAAATGAACATTCTAGGTCACCCAAAGGGCAAAAGAAAGGTACATGGTAGACAGAAAGTCTACATATATTACTGATAATAAGAATTTTATAAAAACTTCTTTCATTAACTAGTTAAAATAATTTAAATGGATATTAAAAATTAAGATAGATTTCACTTTTTCAAGGCTACATTAAGAATGATATTAAGATATCAGAAAATAAATCAAAATTTTACTTATAACTAAATATATTTTAAAATCTTTCTTTAAAACAAAGATTGATGAATGACTCAAGGAACCAATCAATATGTCACTTACAGAAAATAAAACTGATGTAAACAGATAAAATACCTACATAATGGTGAAAAGTTATCTTGTACATGTCACACAATTCATCAGTTAAATTCATAAATGAATAATTAACAGAAGTACAAGAAGAAACAGACAAAAGTATAATCATAGTAGGGCACTTCAACACATCATTATTAGTTTAAAATTTAACATTTTTTAATGCAGATCTGATTTTTAACCAGATAGAATCAGTATAAATATTTACTTAATTATATTATGTGCATACATATACACACACATATAATAAAAATTATATAGAGAGAAAACTTAAAAAAGAGAAATAGCAAATACACATTTTGAAGGATTTTGGAACATACAAAAATGGCAATATATTATCATGGAGAAATCCTACATAAATTCAAAAAGGCAAAAATTATACATACTATATTTCCAGAATACAATGCAATGAAATCAGAATTAAATAATGAAATGATGAGCAAAAGCTATGAAACTACAGAGAAGTGAGGGGAAGGGCGAAAATTCTTGAGAAGGATGATGTTAAAAAATTTAGAAAAATTATATTTTAACAATAAAAATAATATACTCCATATCAAATTCTATAGGATATAGTAAAACCTGTTCTCCAACACATGTTTATATTGTTGATTCCCTACATTAATAAGAGACAAAAGGAAAAATAACAAATAAACCTGAACTTAAGGATATAGAAACAAAATAATGTGATTGTGCAAAGGGAAGAAAGTTTACTAAGCTAAGACAAAAAATGAATAGAATAGAAAATGAAAGAATAAATAAATTGATAAAGAAAACTATGAGCTGATTTTTAAAAGACTAATAAAGTAGGCAAACCATTGACAAATTTAATTTTAAAAAGAAAAAGAGAACATAGATCAGCAAAATTTCAAATGTAAAAGATGAGACCACAACAAACACAAAATAAATTTAAAATATCATTTGGGTTGTATATACAAAGTTAACAAATTGGAAAACATAAAGGAAATAGATGATCAAGACTATAAATTATTCCAACTGACATAATAGAAAATGAATGATTTAAACTGATTAATCTAAGGAGAAAAAAACAAAACTGCTTATCAAAAATTTATCAGCACAAAATAACATCTAATCTAGACACATTATTATTTAAATGATTTCTCTTTAGTATATGGATTATTTATAAATTAAGGGAAATTTGGAAGAATAATACCTTTTATAAAATAAATATTATAATGATTTTTAAACTTTGGTGATAAAACAAAAAAGAAAATTTTACAGAAATTTTATTAGTCAACAAAATGTAAAAGTATCAAAAAAACTATTGGCTAATAGAATACAGAAATACATTAAAAATTATTCATAAGTCAACAACGATTGATTAATCCTTTGACTTACTATGTGCCAGGCACTGTACTAACCTCTGAGTACAGAGAAAAGTCATGGTCTCTACCCTCAAAAAACTCGTATTTGAGTGGAAAAAGACAATGCCTATGTACATATAAGAAATTTACAGAGTAGATGAAAGATCATCTCATAGGAAAGATGCTAGCAGTTGGGAATGGTGGGGGCATGGAGGTGGGAAAAAGGCCTCCACAAGAATATAGAAGCAGTTATGCAAGACTAGTTCAATATCAAAAAACTATCAAAATAAGTTTTTATGAAAAATAAAAAAATTTTCACATATGTATATTTGTATATGTACATATATTGTATATATTGTATACACATATACAAATATACATATGTGAAAAATACAAATTGTAGCAATATATGCAGAAGCCTTTGATAAAATCTAACATAATTTAAAACCCTAAAATAAAGAGAAATAGAAGTGTTTTTCTTTAATTCAGTGACATGTCTAACAAGTCAAAAACCAATATAAACCAAAACATTGGAAGCATTCCCACTAAAACTAGGTTTAAAACATGTGTTACCACTTCTATCATTTCTAGTGCCTAACACTTAGCATGGTACCTGAAACACACTAGGTATTTAATAAATGCTTATTGAATTAGATTAAATTCTATTTGATATACTATTAGAAATTCTAACAACTGCAATAATACACAAAAAGATATTAAATGTATTAATATTGTAAATTAATAAGTCCACATATCTTTAATTGCAAATTATTCTTATAATCTTTTCCAACTGTATCTAAAAAATTGTACTCTCAACAACAAAATAAACTAAAATAATAAATGAATTCAGGGAGATATAGAATTATATCACAAAAAATCATTTTCATTCCTATTTACTAGCAATAAAGATCAAGAAAATGTCATAAAAAAGGAACTCCATTTACAATAACAATAAAAAATACATCAAATACTTGGGAATTAACCTACCTAGAAATGCACATGATCTGTTTAAGGACAACTATAAAACTACAATGAAATAAAGGCAGACCTAAATAATTGGGAACCTCTCCTGAGAGGGCTATCAAAAAGGAGAGGGAAAATAGCTATCTGTAAGAGTCTCATATCCAAGATATATAGGGAAGTAATAGAATATATGACCAAAAGCTATTCTCTAATACATAAGTGCTCAAAGGATATAAACAAATTTCCCAAAGAAGAATTACAAAGCATTAACAACCGTATGAAAGAATGTTCCTAATCACTAACAATAAGAAAAATGCGAATCAAAATGACTTCGAGGTTTCATCTCACAATCTCCAAATTGGCAAAAATGATGAAAGATAGAAACACTGTCAGTGTTGTCATTGATAGTGAACAGTGGAGACATAGGAGAAAGGCAGGCACGCTAAGGTGCTGTTTAGTAAAGATGTGGATTGATCTAACCATCTGGGAAGTAACTGAGGATTATGTTAAGAAAGTAAAATATCCATACCTTTTGACCCAATGATTCCACTAGTAGGCATACATCCCAGGGAGATCGATGACAAAAAGGAAGGTCTCATTTACATGAAAATAATTGTAGTAGCACTTTTTGTATGGCAAAGAACCAGAACCAAAGCAAATGCCCATTTACCAGTGGTTAGTTAAAACAATTATGGCACATGAATGTAATGGAATATTGCTCTGCTATAAGAAACAATGAATATGACGAATGCAGAGAAGCATAGGCAGACTTGCATGAACGATGCAGTGAAGTTTGAAGAACCAGGAAAATATTTTCATTTCACTACAATACTGTAAATGAAAACAACAAAGAACAAAACAATCAACTCTGAAAGCTGTGAAATTATAATTACCAAACTTGGCCCCAAAGAGGAAATATGAGAATTCACCTACTTCCCTCATTTGGAAAGGTGGTCTTGAACACTACATATAATACTAGACTTGACTGATATGTAGACTAGTTTCCTGAAATACTTTTTTATTCCCCTCTATTTTATCTTCTGTTATAAGTGATGGGTTTCTGAGAGTGGGGTAAGGGACATATTGGGAAATACAGCTATTGTGAAAATAAAAGATATCAGTAAAAAATTAAAAGAACTTTCTGCCCAAAGATTTGATAGGATCACTATTCAAAATTGGAGGAGGGAGGTTAAATTAAAAACTACAAGTCTTTATGTCCAATAATAGAGAAATAGTTAAATAAACTAATACATTGCATGAATACTTAGCCATTACATTGTCAGTGAGCAGGACTCCGGTGTGTTAACTCCCTCTACCAACGCAAGTTGCTTCCCACCTATGACTTAGTAGATGAGTCCTTTTTTGTCGTCGTCGTTGTTGTTTTGTTTTTGGTTTTTGTTTTTTCTTTTTTTATTAATTTATTTTGATTTGTCAATAATCACTTCCATATGATTTTGAGTTTAAAATTTTTCTTCCCCTTCTTCCCCACCACCCTCCCCAATATGGTGCATAACTTTATATAGGCTATACATTTACACTCATATCTAACATATTTTCACATTAGTGATGTTGTAAGTAAAAATTAAAACCAATAGGAGGAACCATCAGAAAGAGGAAACAAAACTCAACAGAAGAGAAAAAAAAATAGCAATTCGACTTCCATAGTTCTTTCTTTGGATGTGGATAGCATTTTCCATCACAAGGCCTCTAGTGATGTCTTAGATCCTTGTATTGCCAGAAAGGGTTAAGTTATCAATATTAGTCATCACACAACATGGTTGTTATTGTGTACAATGTTCTCTTGGTTCTGCTCACTTCACTCAGCATCAGACCATACAAGTCTTTCCAGGTTTTTCTGAAGTCAGCCTGTTCATCATTTCTTATAGCACAATAGTATTCCATCACATTCATATACCACAACTTGCTCAGCCATTCCCCAATTGATGGGCATCCTCTCAATTTCCAATTCTTTGCCACCACAAAAAGAGCTATTATGAACATTTTTGTACATGTGGGTCATTTTCCTGTTTGTGTGATCTCTTTGGGATATGGCCCTAGAAGTGCTATCACTGGGTCAAAGGGTATGCACATTTTTATAGCCCTTTGGGCATAGTTCCAAATTGCTCTCCAAAATGGTTGGATCATTTCACAACTCCACCAACAATGAATTAGTGTTCCAATTTTCCCATATCTTCTCCAACATTTATCATTTTCCTGTTTTGTCATGTTGGCCATTCTGATAGGTGTGATGTGGTACCTCAGAGTTGTTTTGATTTGCATTTCTCTAATCAATAGTGATTTAGAGCATTTTTTCATATGATTATAGATGGCTTTAATTTTTTCATCTGAGAACTATCTGTTCATATCCTTTGACCATTTATCAATTGGGGAATGGCTTATATTCTTATAAATTTGTCTTAATTCTCTATATATTTTAGAAATGAGGCCCTTATCAGAGAGACTGATTGTAAAAATTCTTTCCCAGTTTTCTACTTTCCTTCTAATCTTAGTTGCATTAGTTTTGTTTGTGCAAAAACTTTTCAATTTAATGTAATCAAAATTATCTATTTTGCTTTTTGTAATGTTCTTTATCTCCTGTTTGGTCATGAATTCTTCTGTTCTCCATAGATCTGGCAGGCAAACTATTCCTTGCTCTCCCAGTTTGCTTATACTATCAGCCTTTATATCTAAATCATGTACCCATTTTGACTTTATTTTGGTATATGGTGTGAGATTTTGGTCTATGCTTAGTTTCTGCCATACTCTTTTCCAGTTTTCCCAGTAGTTTTTTTCAAAGAAGCTGGGGTCTTTGGGTTTATCAAATAATAGATTACTATAGTCATTGACTACTGTGTCTTGCATATTTAACCTATTCCACTGATCCACCACTCTATTTCTTAGCCAGTACCAAGTAGTTTTGATGATTGCTGCTTTATAATACAATTTAAGATCTGGGATGGCTAGGCCACCTTCTCCTGCATTTCTTTTCATTAGTTCTCTTGATATTCTGGACCTTTTGTTCTTCCAAATGAATCTTGTTATTATTTTTTCTAACTCTATAAAATAATTTTTGGTAGTTTGATTGGTATGGCACTGAATAAGTAAATTATCTTAGGTAGAATAGTAATTTTTATTATATTAGCTTGGCCTATCCATGAGCAACTGATGTTTTTCCAATTATTTAGGTCTGACTTTATTTGCGTGAAAAGTGTTTTGTAATTGTGTTCATAGAGTTCCTGGGTTTTTTTTCGGGAGGTAGACTCCTAAATATTTTATAGTATCTACCGTAAGTTTAAATGGAATTTCTCTTTCTATCTCTTGCTGTTGGGCTTTGTTGGTAATACATAGAAATGCCAATGATTTATGTGGGTTTATTTTATAGCCTGCAACTTTGCTAAAGTTGTTTATTATTTCAAGTAGTTTTTTACTTGATTTTCTGGGATTCTCTAAGTATAACATCATGTCATCTGCAAAGAGTGAAAGCTTTGTTTCTTCTTTGCTTATTCTGATACTTTCAATGTCTTTTTCTTCTCTTATTGCTAAAGCTAACATTTCCAGTACAATGTTGAATAACAGTTGTGATAATGGACATCCTTGTCTCACCACCAATCTTAATAGAAATGCTTCTAGCTTGCCCCCATTACATATTATGCTTGCTGAAGGTTTTAGATAGATGCTATTTATTATTTTAAGGAAGACTCCATTTATACCTATGGTCTCTAGTGTTTTTAACAGGAATGGGTGTTGTATTTTGTCAAAAGCTTTTTCTGCGTCTAATGAGATGATCATGTGGTTTCTGTTAGTTTTGGTGTTGACATGATGAATTATGTAATAGTTTTCCTTATATTGAACCAGCCCTGCATTCCTGGTATAAATCCTGTCTGTTCATAGTGTATTATTCTTGTGATAAGTTGCTGTAATCTGTTTGCTAATATTTTGTTTAAAATTTTTGCATCTATATTCATTAGAGAAATTGGTCTATAATTTTCTTTCTCTGTCTTGTCTCTTCCTGGTTTAGGTATCAGCACCATATTTGTATCATAAAAACAATTTGGCAAGATTCCTTCTTCACCTACTTTACCAAATAGTCTATATAGTATTGGAATTAATTGTTCTTTAAATGTTTGATAGAATTAGCATGTAAATCCATCTGGCCCTGGAGATTTTTTCCTAGGGAGTTCATCAATGGCTTGTTCAATTTATTTTTCTGAGATGGGGTTATTTAAGTATTTTACTTCCTCTTCTGTTAATATGGGCAATTTATATTTTTGTAAATATGTATCCATTTCACTAAGATTGTCAAATTTGTTGGCATATAGTTGGGCAAAATAATTCATGATTGTTGTTTTGATTTCCTCTTCCTTGGTAGTAGCTTCACCCTTTTCATTCTTGATACTAGTAATTTTGTTTTCTTCTTTCTTTTTTTTATTAGATTAACCAAAGGTTTATCTATTTTATTGGTTTTTTTTCATAAAACCAGGTCTTAGTTTTATTTATTAGTTCAATAGTTTTCTTAATTTCAATTTTATTAATTTTTCCTTTGGTTTTCAGTATTTCTAATTTGGTGTTTAATTGAGGATTTTTAATTTGTTCTCTTTCTAGTTTTTTTAGTTGTATGCCCAATTCATTGATCTCCTCTTTTTCTATTTTATTTATGTAAGCATTTAGAGATATAAAACTTCCCCTAAGAACTGCTTTTGCTGCATCCCATAAGTTTTGGTATGTTGTTTCATTATTGTCATTCTCTTGAATGAAATTATTGATTGTTTCTATGATTTGTTGTTTGATCCAATCATTTTTTATGATTAGATTATTTAGTTTCCAATTAATTTTCAGTCTATCTTTCCATGACCCTTTATTACATATAATTTTTATTGCATCATGATCTGAAAAGGATGCATTTAATATTTCTGCCTTTCTGCATTGGATTGTGAGATTTTTATGCCCTAGCACATGATCAATTTTTGTGTATGTGCCACGTACCGCCAAGAAAAAAGTATATTCCTTTCTATCCCCTTTCAGTTTTCTCCAGAGGTCTATCACACCTAACTTTTCTAATGTTCCATTCACCTCCTTAACTTCTTTCTTGTTTATTTTGTGGTTAGATTTATCTAGTTCAGAGAAGGGGAGGTTGAGGATCCCCACTAGTATAGTTTTGCTGTCTATTTCTTCCTGTAACTCTCTGAACTTCTCCTCTAAGAATTTGGATGCTATACCATTTGGTGCATATATGTTTAGTAATGATATTACTTCATTGTCTATGGTGCCTTTTAGCAGGATGTAGTTTCCTTCCTTATCTCTTTTGATAAGATCTGTTTTTGCTTTTGCTTTGTCTGAGATCAGGATTGCTACCCCTGCTTTTTTTACTTCAGCTGAAGGATAATATATTTTGCTCCAGCTTTTTACCTTTACCCTTTTTCAAATGTGTTTCCTGTAAACAACATATTGTAGGATTATGGTTTTTAATCCACTCTGCTATATGCTTCCATTTTATGGAAGAGTTCATCCCATTCACCTTCACAGTTATGATTATTATCTGTGTCTTTTTCTCTATCCTTTTTCCCCCTGTTTATGCTTTTCTTTCTCCTTTCTCCTTCCCCCCCCTCACTAGCATTTTGCTTTTAATGTAGAGGCTGCAAGGTCCTGTGTAATGCTGACTGTGGTTCCATGATATTTAAATTGTTTCTTTCTGGCTGCTTGCAGTATTTTCTCTTTAATCTGGTAATTTTGGAATTTAGCTATTATATTCGTTGGTGTTTTCAATTTGGGATCTCTTTCAGGCGGGGAACGGTGGATTCTTTCTATAGTTATTTTGCCTTCTCGTTCTAGGACTTCAGGGCAGTTTTCCTTTATGATTTCCTGAAGGATATTGTCCAGGCTCTTTTTTTTCATCATGATTTTCTGGTAGGCCTATAATTTTTAAATTGTCTCTCCTGGATCAATTTTCCAGGTGAGTTGTTTTACCCATGAGGTATTTTACGTTTTCATCTATTTTTTCATTTTTTTGTTTTTGTTTGACTGATTTTTGCTTTCTCATAGAGTCATTACCTTCCATTTGTTCAATTCTAATTTTTAACATATTATTTTCTTCGGTTATATTTTGTACTTTCTTCTCCAATTGGTCAATTGTATTTTTAAGGGATTTGTTTTCTTCAGTGTAATTTTTTTTTCCAGTTGGCCAAATGTATTTTTAAGGGATTTGTTTTCTTCAGTGTACTTTTTTCCAATTGGCCAATTGTACTTTTAAAGGACTCCTCCACCTCTCTCATTTGACTTTTAAAATCCTTCTTGAGCTCTTCTAAGAAGGCTTTTTGGGGTTCATACCAGTTCATATTCCCTTTTGATGTTGCAGATGCGGATTTGATGACAATGTCATCCACTTCAGAACTTCTGTCTTAATCTTCACTCTTCTCATAATATGAATCTATCATACGTTTCTTTTTACTCATGGTGTTTCTTTATTCCCTGGCCTTTAAAGAGATTAAGCTCTCCTGCTGGGGAGCAGAGGGCACTGATCCAAGCTTCTTGTGTTGGAAGCCTAGGTCTTGGTCACCAGCTTGGTGTGCTGGGGCCTGTTATGTTGGTAATTGGAGGCTGTAGGGTTCTGGCAGCTTATCTGGTGTTGGGATGGAATCAGCAAGGCCGGGACTTTCAGGCAAATGTAGGTTGCCTGCTTTTCCTTTCCTTTAGCTTTCTTCAGCTCCTTTTAGATGGGTGCTGCCAGATGTTTATCTGCCTGGGGCCACTTACAGTACTGCCTCCATTAGTTCTGCTGAGGCACTGGGAGACTTCTTTGCTGTAGGATGCCAAGGAACCTGGTGGTTTTCTGAGCTGGTTTCCACCAGTTCCCCTGTCCTCAGTGAGGCACTCGGAGGTTCAGCTGTTGGTGTTTGCCTACTTGACCACTTGGCTTCGGGATCTCCTCCTGGTTGGCAGTTGGAGGTTGTAGGGTTCTGACAGCTTACCTGGTGTTGGGCTGGAATCAACAAGGCTGGAACTTTCAGGCAACTCTAGGTTGCTTTCTTCAGCTCCTTTCAGACTAATACTGCAGGGTGTTTATCTGCCTGGGGCACTTTTTAGTGCTGTTTCCCTTATTTTTGCTGAGGCACTGGAAGACCTGTTTGCTGTAGAATGCCAAGGCACCAGAATCTCCTCCTGGTATGCTAAAGTGGGTCTTTCCACTAGCTGACTGGGTGACTCCTGGTTCCGTACTGCTCCCCTTCCCCCAGGGTAAGAGGGGCCTTACCCGTTAATCCCTCTAGCTACCTGGGCTACTGCACTGCTGTACCCTGTCTTTCTTCTGGTTCAGCTGTTCCAGGGTTTTTTCTGGGGCGATATTTTCTGGGTTTTATGAGGTTGATAGGGGAGGGTGAGAGTGACTACCTTTTTACTCCACCATCTTGGCTCCCAGAAGCAGAAGTCTGAGTAGATGAGTCTTAGAAATTAGCCCAAGTGACTTTCCCAAGATCCAAATACTAAGTATCAAAGGTGAGATTTGAACCTACTCTCCACTACAAATCCATCCCTCTATGTACTGACTCACATTGGCTTTTATACTGGCTACATTTATATGATGATGCAATTAATATTTGCAAGTGCGAGTAATATTAAAAATTTGGAAAGACTTTTTTGCAATCCTAAAAAAACAAAAGAGCAAGACTGGGAGAACAGAGTACACACTAACTTAGACCATATTGGAAGAAAAGACATAGAAATGAGCAAAGTAAAGTTCATATGACCTTTAAAACCTGAGATTCATTTATTTAAATGGAAATATTATATGTAGTATTCAAGACCCATAGTCCCCACCCCTCCAAATAAAGGAGGGAGGTGCATTCTCATATTTCCTCTTTGGGGCCATGTTTGGTAATTATAATTTCACAGCTTTCAGAGTCGATTGTTTTGTTGTTTGCTGTTTCCATTTAATTAGTTGTGCCGGCCAGTATGTTGTAGCCAAGAGAACACTGGCTCTGGAGTCAGAAAACATGTTTATATCACTTATTAGCTAGTCACTTATTAGCAAGACACTTACTTCATCTATAAAAAGAGATAATACTATCCATAAAGCCTACCTCACATAGTTTGCGAGAGGATCAAACAAGATAATGCATACAAAGCTCTCCATAGTTGTTGGGTGAGTATAGAAAAGAGGCTATATATGAGAGATCTCATGAAGATAGTTTGGCAACAGATTGGTCATGTAGAATGAGTGAGAGAGAGGAGTGAGTCAAGGATGACACTTAGGTTGCCAGCCTGAGCAACTGGAAAATGGTAGCCTCCAAAGCATTCCTAAGTGTCCATCTACCCTGTTCACAGCATCATCAAATCTCAGATAGAAAGAAGTTCCTGGGTCTTTTAATTCAATACTTAACTGAATAGAAATTCCTTCTGCAACAGTTCTAAGTGTTCAGCCAGCCTCAAGCTAACAAACTGATCTCTAAAAACAGGGAGCTCACTACTTCCCAAAGCAGGCCATTCCACTTTTGGATGAGTTATTTGTTAAGAAATTATTCCTTATAGAGTGCTGAAATTTGTCTCTTTTTTTCAGCTCCTTCCCACTCATCCTAGTTTTGCCTCTGGGGCCATGCAAGACAAGTCATCCTTCTTCAGTATACCAGTTCTTCAATTGTTGGAAGAGAGCTATCATGTCCCCTGTGATAGGACTATTCTTCACTAGCATTTCTCTGGTGTAGTTTCTTCCACCATGTAAACAGTGGGGTAGTCCCAAACTCTTCCTCCTTCTTTATAGTAGGGATTAACTTTCCCTAAAAGAAGACCTGATTGGCCTAAGCATCCCCAACATAGCTTCCTGGTCACCTAAGACATTAAAACATCCCAGCCACAGACAATCAGGGCCTCTCCAAATTGGTGTATTTCTGAAGACCGCTAGAGTTAGCACGCCCTTCACTATATCCTGCCTTGTTGACCAGACACATTCCCACATGGAAACAAAAAGAAGCTTTAGAAAGGCTCAGTAACCAGTGCATCCTTGTTGCTTATCTTTACTGTGTTCAAAGCAAAGCTCTTTTTTGTTGACCGTTCAACGACTTCCCAGGGCTGTGGTTTGTGGCACCAAAACTGCAAATATAACCTTGCTCAAACACACCTATGACTTAATAAATAAATCCTAGGGAATTGCTTGAGGCTCACCGTAAGTAAATGATTTGCCCTAAATTACCCAGTTTTTGAGTGTCGCAGACAGGATCTAATCCTACTTCTTCTTGACTTCAATCTCTAAATTCCATCCATTTTCCTGTCTAGACTTACCTCCCCTCCCCTTGCTCACTTTTCAAGCCCTGGCAATTTGGCTTCATCACTCAATGGAAACAGCTCTCTCCAAAAGTACAAACAATTTCCACTTACTCCATCACTTAATCACTTAATGCATTGATTACTATGGACTTAATTGCCAGATCCAGTGGCCTTTTCTCAGTACCCATTCTTCTTGATCTCTCTGCAGCATCTGACACTACTAATCACCATCTCCTCCTGAACACTATCTCCCCTTGGTTGTTGTTGTTGTTTTGGGTTTGGTTGGGTTTTTTGCCACAAAGCCTTCTCTTGGTTTAACCCCCTCCCCTATGTCCGCTCCTCTTCATCTACTTAACTGGATCATCATTCATCTGTGGGTGTCCCCCAAGGCTCTGTTCTGGGCCTTCTCCTCCTCTCTCTAGACTCTCCTTCATAGTTTTGGACTTTGAATCAGGATGATCTGCAGCTTCAGATACTAGCACTGTCACCCTGGGAAAGTAATTTAAACTTCCTTGTCTTTAAAATGGGAATAATAATAGGACTTACCTCACTGGATTGTTGTAAAGATCAAATGAGAAAATAGATATAAAGTGATTTGCAAACCTTAAAATGTCATATAAATTCTTGCTGTCATAATTATTATTATTTGTGACATCATCAGTTTCTATGGCTTTAATTATCAATTCGTTCAGTCATTTTCAGTTGTGTCTGACTTTTCATGACCCCATTTGGGGTTTTCTTGGCAAAGATACTGGAGTGGTTCACCATTTCCTTCTCCAGCTCATTTTAAAATGAGGAAACTGAGACAAACAGGGTGAAGTGACTTGTCCAGAGTCACACTGATAGTAAGTGTCTAAAGTCATATTTGAAATCAGGAAGATGAGTCTTCCAGACTCTGGGTCTGTCACTCTATATACTTTGCCACCTAGGTGCCCATTAATTATCTATTAATTATCTGTACAGATGATTAATAAACACAAGCACATATTTTATGTAGAGAAATATATGTATGCCTTTGTATGTATGTATGCATATGTGTTTCCAGCTCTCATCTCTCTCTTGAGCCCCAATCTCACATCACCAACTGTTTATTGTACACTTCCAATTGAATGTTTCACAGGAATGTCAAATTCAATATGTCTAAAAAGGAAATCATCATCATTTCCCCAAAAACCAACCCTCTCCTGAACTTCCTTATTGCCATCAAAGGTACCACCATCTTTGTGGTTCCCCAGGTTCACTACCTTAGAGTCTCTGTGACTCCTCATTCTCCCTGACGGCAAGTATCCGATCTGACAGCAAATCTTGTTTCTACCTCTACAATGTCTCTCAAATCCATTCTCTTCTCTCCACTTATATAGCCACCGTCTAGGTCTAGGGTCCAGAACAAGGGAGGGAGGCAATAGTCCTACTGTGCTCTGGTTGGCCAAACGTAACTGAAGTCATTGTCACATATTTGGAGCTGTGAGTCACAAAAATCTCAGTTTTTAGAGTCACAGAGCCACAAAATATTAGGTGAAGAGGGCACCTCAGAGGCCATTTAATCACCTAACAAGAATATCCTCTAAGACTTCCTCCCATGGTCATTTAGCCTTGAGTGAAGGGGAAATTCCTCTCCCTCAAGACTGCCCCCTTCACTTCTGGGCAGCCTTAAGTGTTAGAGAGTTACAAAGTGCCTGAATCTGCCTTTACAATTTTGGCCTACTGCTCACAGTTCAGCTCTTTGAAGACAAGCAGCATAAGGTAAATCTCTCTTCTCTCTCACAGTCCTTCAAAGACCTGAAGCCTGCTATCTGGCGTCTTTTAAATCTCCAGTCTAAACATCTCTAGTTCTTTTCATTCATTGTCTTTTATCAAGGCAGCATGAGTCAGCTCCCCATTAGGACTATGGTGACTTTAACCCCAACTAAACATCTAGTCTTCAGCTGACAATTGGGCTCAGAAGTGACCTATACCTCCCAGCATTTGCCAAATGTAGGGATGAACCCAGGGGTAGATCAGAATTGGATAAGCCTCTAGGGGAGGAACACAAAGGGCAAAGTCTACCAGCACATTCATTCCATAACAGACACCATGTTATACTTCACAGTCCAATATTTAACTGGACCCAAAGCAATTAGACTCACGTGGCTTTGAAAGAGCTTGATTTTCCAGATGGCCAGTAATCCTAGAACAAAGAATGTTTAGAAATCTCAGTTTCTTTTGGTTGATTTTTCACTTTGAAAGCCTAAGGCCTTCACATCTATTAGAGGGGCTAATATGACCAAAAAAGGAAGATACTGGACGTTGGAGGGGATATGGGAAAACTGTGACACGAATGCATTGTTGGTGGAGTTGTGAACTGATCCATTCTGAAGAGCAGTTTAGAACTATGCCCAAAGGATTGTAAAACTGTGCATACCCTTTGATCCAGCAATACCACTGCTAGGTCTATATCCCAAAGACATCAAAAAAAGGGAAAAGGACCTATTTGTTCAAAAATATTTATAGCAGCTCTTTTTGTGATGGCTAAGAAATTGGAAATCAAGAATTCCCCAACAATTGGGGAATGGCTAAACAAGCCGTGGTATATGATTGTAATGGAATATTATTGTGCTTTAAGAAATGACAAGTAAGATGATTTCAGAAAAACTTTGAAAGACTTACATGAACTGATGCATAGTGAAATGAACAGAACCAGGAGAACATTGTACACAGTAGCGACAATATTATACAATGATCAACTGTGAATGACTTAGTTATTCTTCACAATGCAATGACCCAAGATAATTCCAAAGGACTAATGATGAAGCATACTATCCGCCTCCAGAGAAAGAACCGACATTATTTGAATACAGACTGAAGTATGCTATTTTTCTCTTTTTTTCTTTCATTTTTTCCTTTTCTTTCAGTTTTCTTGTACAAAATGATTAATGCGAAAATGTTTTACATAATTGCACATGTATAATGTCTGTATGATTGCTTACTGTCTCAGGGAAGGGAGAAGGGAGAGAGGAATAGAATTTGGAAATCGAAACTTTAAATAAAAATGTTTTAATTTTTTTTAAGGAAAGCTTAAGGCTAAGCCAGTCCTGTCATCATACTGATAAAATTGAAGATCATAAAGATAAAGTGATTGGCTAAGTTTAGGCAAGTGGTAAATTACAAAGCTAGGATTTCTACCCAAGTCATCTGATCCCAAATCCATCCTTCTTTCTCTTGAAACAAGCTGTTCTGTGTTCAGCTCTGGGGTCACATTTTAGGGAGGACTTTAGCAAACTGGAGTGGATCCAGAGGACAGCAGCTAGAATGAGAGACCTGGAAACCATGCCAAAGGAGGATCCATTGAAGGAATTAGGAGCAATTCGACTGGAGAAGAGAAGAGTTTGAGGAAGTGTGTTTGCTATCACAACTGGAACCTCAAGGCCTGGGAGGGAATAAGAAGGCCCCAACCAAGCTGGGAAAGTGGAGCAGAATGAGGGTGGAGTTTGATAAGAGGTTGAAGTTGTGTAAGTGAAATCTAAAGATAGAAAAAAAAATCAAAAACCATTTTTGTTCAAAAACAAAAGAGCAATTATTGAAGAATGTTAATTGAATAACACACTGTGCTGGTTACTTCTGCCTGATGGTTTAATTATTAGTAACTCCGGGTAGTTCATTAGGGAACTATTGTGCTGCTGTTGGCAAAACAGACATGTCATGCGTGGCCGATAATTAAAGGCAGGAAAAACAAACATTCTCTTTGGCGCCCTGGATTTATAAATAGCGTCCCTTTCATCAATAACTCTCCTCTCCATATGGGTTTGGAGAATTAATGAGGAAACAGGCCATTTCAGCTTTTTAATCCTTCTGTTACTCTCTCCATACCCCTTCCTCACTTTAGAAGATGAACAAAAATGGGCCATAGGTGTAGAACCCTCAAGGAGAGGGATGGGTCGCATGGCCCCATAAGAACACAACAACCGATGTATTGACTGAGCTCAAATCAATACTTTGGGGTCATTACTACTAATTAACTGATAAGTGGTTTTTTTTTTACAAATAGAGGGAGAAATATAGAGTCTAAACTACAACAGAATATGATTTGAGGAGGTAACCCCATGGCAGAGAGGTAATGGAAGGTATGGGAGTTAAGGAGGTTGACCTAGGTTCAGATTTCACCTCTGATGCTTATTCCTTGTGCAGTCTTGGGTAAGCAAGTCAGTTAATCTCCCTGGGCCTCAATCTGTAACCCTGAGGGGGTTAACTAGATGGCCTTTAAGGTCCCTTCTATGTCCAGATTGTGATCCTATGATTGTATACTAAGAGAAAGAGAGAAAGGGGGAGGGGCAGCTAGGTGGCACAGTGTATAGAACTCCAGTCTTGGAGTCAGGAAGATGCGAATTCAAATCCAGCCTCAGATACTTGACACTTACTAGCTGTGTGACCCTGGACAACTCACTTAACCCCAATTGCCTCACCAAAAAAAAAAAAAAAGAGAGAGAATGGGGGGTGGGGGTGTTGAGTCACACACATAATTTTTTTTTATAAAAGAAAAGCAGTCAGTAAAAAAGGTAGAAAAAGAACAGGCAGAAGCAGGAGGGTAATTAAGAGAGAACCATGTCAAAGAATCAGAAAGACAGAATCTCAGAGTGGGAAGGATCCTTAGAAGCCTTCTGCGGCCACTACTAACCATTACTGTACAGCAAGGCCTCTTCACCTTTTCTGTCACAGACCCCTTTGGTAATCTGGGGAAGCCCATGGACTCCTTTGGTGACTGGGTGTCTTGGTGGATAGTGTTAGATTTGGAGTCAGGAGGACCTGAGTTTGAATCATGCCTTAGATATTTACTAACTGTGTGACCTGAGACAAGTCACTTAACCTTTCTCAGTCTCAGTTTCCTCATCTGTAAAATGGGGATTAAAAATAGAGCCTACCTCACAGGGTTGCTGAGAGGTTCAAATGAGATAACATACATAATACTTGGCAAAACCTTAAAACACTACATAAATTCTATTATTATGATTATTTGGCAGTCTGGTGAAGTCTATGGACTCTTCCTCAGAAGGATGTTTTCTTTTTTTTTTTTAATCATTGAAGAAAAGTTTAAAATTCAGTTAAAGGCTATGGAAAATAAAGATGTAATTTTTTTCCCCATCTAAGTTCATGGGCCTGGTAAAGTCTATCTACCAATCTCTTGAGATCCATGGGCCCCAGGTCAAGAATCCTTGCAGAGGAAATCCCACCACAACATTTCTAACAAGTGGTTATCCCACCCAGACCTGGAGACTTCCAGGGATGAGTAACACACTGCATCTCATGGTGGCCTATTCTATTTGGGGTAAGATCAAGTTGTTAGAATGTTTTTCTTGGGATCAACCTGAAATCTACCTACTCTGTAATTTCCACCCAGTTGAGTGGAAAGAGTAGAGTTGCTTCCGCTCCTATCTCTGGTCTTTGAAGCCAACCAGAACCAGTGCTATCCTGTTTCCATCTAATATTCTAACTCAATATTTTACAGTTCCTTTGGGACTCTTTAGAGGCTTTCACAAAAGAGGCAAATTGGTCAGTGATGCTGTAAAAGGCAGTAGGCCTTTATTTGAGGTCCATTTTTAACTCTCACAAGATAAGGCACAAGGCCTGGGCCAAACCACCCGGGAGGGCAGAGTACAAAGAAATAAGGGTGAGAGAAGAGGCGCATGGTGTGAAGAATCCAATTGGGTCTCAGTCATTGGAGGGGTTGCTGGGACACAAGCATGTTTCAGTTGTCAGAGGGCAGGAACACAACTGAATCTCACTTGCTTGCAGGAGTTTGTGTGAATGTTGTTCTGGGCTAGACCAGATTTAAATTAGTCACCTGGTATTTTATTTTCAATACTGGAATAAAACAAGACCCTTATAGGTCATTCAGCAATTAACAGAAAAATGTATTTATTCAGCTATAGTGGGAAAATGATATTTAATAAGTATAGACTTGAAAATGCCTTGAAGTGATTCAGCTAATCAAAACTCCCTTGCCTAAATTGACAATTTGTGATTAGTCAGTGCTTTCTCCTTTTGACTGCTTTATTCTCTGGTAGTCAAGAAATGTCAATAGCCTGCTAGGGGTAGGCCACATGTGGCCCTCAAAGTCCTCAAGCGCGGCCCTTTGACTGAATCCAAACTTCACTGAACAAATCATTTTATTAATGGGGCTTGAGGCTGCAGGTTCCCCACCCCTGGAATCTTTATTTTCTTCAGCCCACCAAGACTCCAGAATGGACTCAATCCCTTTTAAGGAAAAATTAACCTAACTTGCATAGGGGCAGGAGTTAGGATATGGCTCCTACCACAGGTAGGAAATAAAAACAGGAGATTGGAAGAAAGAGATGATCCTGCAATAGTTTGCCCTGAGGTCTTTAAACAACTAGATTATATAAAGTTCTCATTCCTTTTTAGGTCAATATGAAGATGTCTGGGTTTCATTCTCCACACTCAATGTATATTAGGACAGACTGCACACTAGGGCATCCAAAAGTAGGGAGCCAGTACCACACTTCGGCAAGTCAACAGATTAGGACAGTGAACACACCAGAATAACACACCAACAAACAGCATAGATTAAGCAAGGGTAGGGCCTCACTCAGGCATGTCTGACGGTTACTCAATTCCAGTCACACAGGCAGAGAAAGCCTCAAAAATGGCTAGCTAGGCCTAGATGAGTGCAGAGTAGAGCTGGAAGTTTCCAGCATAGAAGGTTCCTGAAATGGTGGGTTCAAAAAAAGGGACAAAGCACAAGAAAGGGGTAGGTCAGTAGAGAAGGCAACCTTATGGATCACAGAGAGGATCCCAATATGAGAGGGTCTGTTTTGTTTTTGGAGGGGTGGGGGCTATCAGACTACCATACAGCCTTTAAAATTCTTGAAGACAGCTATCATCTACCCCATAAATATTCTCTTTTCCGGGCAAAATATCACCAGTTCTTTCCAATAAGTCCAATATGGCATAATCTTAAGGTCTCTCAGCATGTTGGTCATTCTCCTCTGAGGGCTTTGAACTTGTCAATGGCCTTCCTAAAATGTGTCACCTAGGACTGAACAAAATATTTCAGAAAAAAACCCAACCAGGGAAGAGGGGGGAAAGAACTATAACAAAAGTAATTTTTTTAAAAAAAATTGGAGAAAGCATTAAAAAATTAACAAGAAAATTAACAGGTAGTCTGGTTGGGTATTAGAAATGGTACAGGCAGCAGTTCAGCTGAACTTTCTCAACATTCCCCTCCAAAGAACTTTAAAATAATGCCTCAAATTGAATTCTGGAGTGGGAGAGACAACAAAAGATCGAGGTGAGACAATTTTCCAGACCAAGACAATTTAGGACGTCAGCAGGAAAGGTCCGTGACACTGAGTTGGGGGTGCAGGTGGGGGTGTAGCCAGAGTACAGCCCACACTGCAGCAACACAAGCAGCAGGCCTTGGGGATAACAGTGACAGTGGCAGCAGCAGCTTCAGGAGCTCTCAGACCAGAGATAGTAAGGGAGTTGGACAATTGGTCAAAAAGAGACTATGGGGGACTCTGCTGGCACTGGGTACAGGACTCTGTTGCGTTGCATACACAGTTCTGGGGTGCAGTTCTGGGGCAAAGAGGATCACTGGCACTTGCAGCTGCAGGGGAGCAGTGGCCCTAGTCACAGTTCCAGGGCCAAAAGAAGTGCTTGCACTTGTGGCTTCAGGGGAATAGGCACCCAGATCATAGCTCCTGGGTGGAGAAGAACACTTGTGGTCACTCACAAGGGAGCAAGGGCCCTGGTCGCAGTTCCAAGACATAAAAAAGCACCAGTACTTGTAGCTGCAGGTGAGCAAGATCCCTCTCTAGTTAAAGATCAGAGCACAGGCGGAGAGAACAGTGACCACACCTCTCCTTGGATCATACCACCATGGAAGTATCAAAAACTTACAGACCCCAAGAACCAGCTCCAAAAACAACAGCACAAAAACACTCTGAAGCTTAGAACACTGATTCCTCCTCCCTGGGAGCAGAGAACAACTTTAACATAAAATTAAAAGTCAAGAAATAAACTGGGAAAATGAGCAAACAGGAAAAAAAAAGAACTTGACCATAAAAATCTACTGTGGTGACAGGGACAATTAACACACAAACTCAGAAGACTTCGATGTCAAAATAGCTATAATCAAAATCTTAAAGAAAAAGTGTGAATTAGACACAAGCCCAGAAAGAATTCCTTGATGAGCTCAAGAAGAATTTTTAAAATCAAATAAGAGAGGTAGAAGGAAAAAATGAGAAAAGAAATGAGAGTGATGCAAGAAAATTATGAAAAGAAAGTCAACAGATTGGTAAAAGAAGTACAAACAATACTGCAGAAAACGATACCTTAAAAACCAGAATTGGCCATATAAAAAAGCAGCACAAAAATTCACTGAAGAGAAGAATTCCTTAAGAAGTAGACTTGGTCAAATGGAAAACAAGGTGCAAAAGATCACTGAAGAAAATAATTCCTTAAAAATTAGAATTGATGGAGTGTAAGCTAATGATTCCATGTGACATCAAGAAACAATAACACAAAGTCAAAAGAGTGGGGAAATAGAAGAAAATGTGAAATATCTCATCAGAAAAACAATTGACCTGGAAAATAGATTAAGGAGAGATAGTATAAGAATTATTGGACTACCTGAAATCTGTGATAGAAAGAACCTAGATATCATGTTTCAAGAAATTATCAAAGAAAACTGCCCTAATATCCTAGAACCAAAAGGTAAAAATAGAAATTTAAATAATCCACTGATCACCTCCTGAAAGAGATCCCAAAATGAAAGCTCCCAGGAATATTATAGCCAAATTCCATATTCCCAGGTCAAATATTGCAAGCAAACAGAAACAGTTCAAGTATCATGGAGCCACAGTCAAAATAACATGAGATTTAGCAGCTTGCACATTAAAGGCTTGGAATATAATATTCTGGAAGTCAAAGGGGCTACTACTGCAACCAAGAATAACTTACACAGCAAAACTAAGTATAATCCCTCAGAAAAAATATATAAACATTCAATGAAATAAAGGACTTTCAAGCATTCCTAATGAAAAGACCAGAGCTGAACAGAAAAATCTGGCATTCAAACAGAAGATTCAAGAGAAGCATGAAAAGGTAAGCATGAAAGAGTGATTACAAGGGACCCAATAAAGTTAAACTGTTTACATTCCTACATGGAAAGATGATACATGTAACTTCTAAGAACTTTATCATTATTGTTAGGGCAGATAGAAGGAGTGTACATTGACAGAGGCCATGGGTGTCAGATGACTATGATGGGATGATCTCAAAAAAACTAAGGGGTGAGAAACAAAGATACTGGGAGAAGGGGGGAGGAGAGGAAGAGTGGGGAAAATTATCTTACATAAAAGAGGCATGCAAGAAATCAATTTTACAATGGAAGGGGAAATGGGGAGAGGAGTGGCAGGCAATATTTGTCTCATTTTAAATGATTCAAAGAAATAACAAACACATTCAGTTGGGTATAGAAATCCCAACAGGAAAATAGGAAAGAAAGGGATAAGAGAAGGAGGGAATGATAGGAGAGAGAGAGAGAGAGAGAGAGAGAGAGAGAGAGAGAGAGAAATATGAGAAAATTGGATGAAGGGAAATGCATAGTTAACAATCATAATTGTGAATGTGAATGAGATGAACTCACCCATAAAATAGAAGAGAATAACAGACTAGATTAGAAACCAAAATCCAAAAATATGTTGTTTGCAAGAAATACACTTGAAACAGAAAGACACAACAGATTAAAAAGATGGTGCTGCGGAATCTATTATGCTTCAGCTGAGGTTAAAAAAAAAGGCAGAGGTATCAATCATAATCTCAAAAAAAGCAAAAGCAAAAAGACCTAATTAAAAGAGATGAACAGGGAAATTACCATTAAAAGGTACCATAAAAATCAAGTAATTTCAGTACAAAACATATATGCAACATGAGTTACAGGAGGAAATAGACTATAAAACTATACTACTGAGGGACCTCAACTTTCCCCTCTCTGAACTAGATAAATCTAACCATAAAATAAACAAGAAAAGCATTAAGAAAATTAATACTATTTTAGAAAAGTTAGATATGATAGATCTCTGGAGGAAATTGAATAGAAATAGAAAGGAGTATACCTTTTTACTGTATGTCACACCTTCACAAAAACTGACCATGTTAGGGCATAAAAACCTCACAACCAAAAGCAGAAATATTAAATGTACACTTTTCAGACTATAATGCAATAAAAATTACATTCAATAAAGGGCTGTGGAAATGTAGATTAAAAATTAATTGAAAATTAAATAATGTAATCTTAAAGAATGAGTGGGTCAAAGAACAAATAATAGAAATTATTAATAATTTCACTAAAGAGAACAACAACGAGACAACATACCAAAATTAGTGGATACACATAAAGCAGTACTTAGAGGAAATTTTAAATCTCTAAATGCTTATATCAATAATTTAGAAAAAGAACAAATCAGTGAATTAGGCATACAACTAGAAGAAAACTAGAAAAAGAACAAATGAAAAATCCCCAATTAAACAACAAAATGGAAATCCTGAAAAATAAAAGGAGAGATCAATAAAATTGAAAGTAAAATATCCATTGAACTAATAAATGAAACTAAAAGCTGATTTTATGGAAAAAAATAGATAAACTATTGATTAATTTGATTAAAAGAAAGAAGAAAACCAAATTACCATTATTTAAAAATGAAAAGGATGGATCCACCACCAATGACCAGGTAGGGTTTATACCAGCAATGCAGAGTTGGTTCAATATTGGGGAAACTATCAACATAATTGACCATATCAATAACAAAACCAATGGAAATCATATGACTGTCTCAATAGATGCAGAAAAAGCTGTTGACAAAATACAACATTCATTCTTACTAAAAACACTAGAAAGCATAAGAATAAATGAATGAAACATAGTGTTTATCTAAAACCACAAGCAAGCATTATCTGTAATAGAGATAAGCTAGAAACCTTCCCAATAAGATTTGGGTGACACAAAGATGTCCATTATCACCACTATTATTCAATATTGTACTAGAAATGCTAGCTATAACAATAAGACAAGAAAAAGAAATGGAAGGAATTAGAATAGGCAATGAGGAAACAAAACTATCACTTTACAGACTTTATGATGGTATACTTAGAGAATCAACTAAAAATTAGTTGAAACAATTAACAACTTCAGGAAAGTTGTAGGACATAACACAAACCTACATAAATCATCAGCATTTCTATATGTTACCAAAAAAGTACAACAGGAACAAATAAAAAGAGAAATTCCATTTAAAATAACTGCAGGCAATATAAAATACTTTGGAGTCTAGCTGCCAAGACAAATCCAAAAACTATATGAACACAATTACACAATACTTTTCACACAAATAATGATTAATCTAAACAACTGGAGAAGTATTAGCTGTTTATGGGTAGGCAGAGTCAATATAATAAAAATGATAGTTTTACCTAAATTAATTTACTAAATCAGTACCATACCAATCAAACTAAGAAAGAAATATTTTATAGGGCTAGAAAAAATAATAACAAAATTCATCTGGAAGAAGAAAAGATAAAAAATATCAAGGCAATCAATGAAAAGAATGGGAAGGAAAGTGGATTAGCAGTAACAGACCTCAACCTGTATTTCAAAGCAGCAATAACAAAAATAATCTGGCACAGGATAAGAAATAGAGTGGTTCATCAGTGGGATATATTAGATACACAATATACAGTAGTAAATGACCATAGTAATCTAGTGTTTGATAAACCAAAAGATCTGAGTTTTTGGGACAAGAACTCACTATTTGACGAAAATTGTTTAGAAAACTGGAAAGTGGTTCAGCAGAAACTAGGGATAAACCAGCATTCACACCATATACCTAAAAAAGGTTAAAATGGTTATTAGATTTAGACATAAAGGGTAACACCATAAGAAAATTAGGGACGCATGGAAATTTTTTTTACCCATCATATCTACAGATGAGGAAAAAATTTATGACCGAACAAGAGATAGAGAGGATCACAGGAAGTAAAATGGATAATTTTGATTACATTAAATCTAAAAGTTTTTGCACAAACAAAACCAATGAAGCCAAGATTAGAAAGAAAGCAGGAAACTAGGGGGAGGGGAGATTTACAGCAAGTTTCTCTGATAAAGAATTTATTTCTCAAATATATAGAGAGCTGAGTCAAATTTATAAAAATACGAGTCGTTTTCTAATTGATAAATGGTCAAAGGATAGGAACAGGAAGTTTTCGGAAGAAGAAATCAAAGGATCTATAGTTATATGAAAAAAATGCTCTAAATCACTATTGATTAGAGAAATTCAAATTAAAACAACTTCAAGACACCACCTGACCCCTATCAGGTTGACTTAATATGACAGAAAAGGAAAATGAGAAATGTTGGAGAGGATGTGGAAAAATAGGAACACTAATGCACTGTTGAAATTGTGAACTGATCCAACCATTTGGAACTATGAAGAAAGGGCTATAAAACTGTCCATACCCTTTGACCCAATGATGCCACTGCTAGGTCTATATCCCAAAGAGATCAAAGAAAAAAGTAAAGGACCTATATGCACAAAAAATATTTATAGCAGCTCTTTTTGTGATTGCAAAGAAATACAAATCAAAAGGATACCAATCAACTGGAGAATGGCTAAACAAGCTGTGGTATATATGATTGTAATGAAATATTATTGTGCTCTAAAAAATGATGAGTAAGATAGTTTCAGGAAACTCTGGGAAGACTTATATGAAATGATGTAAAGTGAAGTGAACAGAACCATAAGGACATTGTACATAGCAACAACACTATCGTACAGTGATAAACTGTGAATTACTTAGCTATTCTGATCAATAAAATGATCCAAGACAATGCTAAAGGACTTAGGATAAAAAATACTATTCACCCCCAATGAGAGAACTGATGGAGTCTGAGTGCAGATTGAAGCATAATTTTTCTCTTCATTTTCTTGATTTTTTTTTGCAACATGGCTAATATAGAAATATGCTTTTTATGACTTCATATATATAATTGAAATCACATTTCTTGCCTTTTCAGTGGTTGGGGGCAGGGCAGGCAAGAGGGATAGCATTTGGAACTCAAAAATTTTTAAATGAATGCTTTTTAAAATAAATAATAAATTGAAAAGTAAAAACAGGTAGCCTACAGTCAGTCAGCCAAAAAGCATTTTAAGGGCTTATTGCATGAGAGGTAGAGCAAGTAGGTAGTATGGTAGATAGAGAGCCAGTCTAGGAGTCAGGAAGGCCTGAATTTAAATCCAATCTCAGATACTTACTAGCTATGCTACCTTAGGCAAGTCACTTCACCCCATTTGCCTCAGTTTCCTCATCTATAAAAGGAGGTGGAGAAGGAAATGGCAAACCACTCCAGTATCTTTGTCAAGAAAACCCCAAATGGACTCACAAAGAGTCAGACACGACTCAACAACAACAACAAATGTGAGAGGCATAGTGCTAAATGCTGGGAATAAAAAAAAACACAAAAATGACAACAATCAGAAATACTCAGGGGTTGGGGTGGACAGAACACTCCACAGTTCCTGCTTTCCAGGAGCATGTGTTCTAACTTGGGGTGTCGTTATTTAGTGTCTGACTCTTTATGACCCCATTTGGGACTTTCTTGGCAGAGATACTGGAGTGGTTTGCCATTTCATTCTCCACCTCCTTTTATAGATGAGGAAACTGAGGCAAATGGGGTGAAATGACCTGCCCAGTATCATAGTTAGTGAGTGTCTTAGACCAGATTCAAACTCAGGAAGATGAGTCTTTCTCACTCCAGGTCAGGCACTGTATCCACTGCACCACCTAGCTACCTCTACCTCGGGACAAAACATGAAAATAATTATGTACTTACAAGGTATACACAAAGTGGATGCAGGTAACCTGTGGGAGACTAGGAAAGTCCTCCTGCAGAAAATAAATTTGATCTGAGTCTTGAACGAAGCCAGGACACTTACAGGGGGCAGAATATTCCAGGCCTGAGAGATAATCAGTGCAAAGGCATGGAGAGCAGTGGGCGTCAGCTGCTAAGGTCAAGGATGGTTAGGACTCGTTGGGAGGGAGGGGTCTTTGGACTGCTCAGTAACCAGGCTCTTTGTGACCTTAAAGAGAATAGGTTCAGATGGGCATTAAGACGGAAATCCCAGGTTTCTGGAACATTAAGAAGGGAGTTGATGTAAGCAGCAAACATTAGACAACTCTTTCCAAAATTTTGGCAGTTAAAAAGAAAAAAAGGGAAGCTAATAGGTTGAAGGGATGGAAACATTGAGGATGGGTTTTAGGATAGAAGAAATCTCAGGGTATTTGTGAGCAGAAAGAAAAGAGCCAATAGAAAGGGAGTGATTGAAGATGAAAGGCAGAGACAATGATTAAATGATTAAGGTCCTGGAAGAGATAGGACTTGGGCCCCATGGGTCACTTTGGCCTGCTTGCAGTCTCCAAGTAGTATTATGCCACTCTTTGTCTTCTTGTTCAGGCAAAACTATAAATGGACGAGGAAATCTTCGAGAAGAGAAACAGCCTTAGACTGCAGTGCGCCAAATAAACGAGTGTTAAAAACTCAAAAATTTGCAATTTCAGGTGAAGATCGCCCTTAAGCTAAAGACTTCTTAGCCAGTGAGAGAAGAAAGTATTTTTGGAGCAGATGGGCTGTTCTGACTTCTCCGAAAATAACACGAGTGGCCATCTATTTTGTCTACGGCTGATGATGAGTTTAAGGGACAATTTCTCATTGGGCATTTTTGGTTGGATTTCTTAAACTTAAGAGATGAATGGCTCACCTAAAAGAGATTGTTCCAACCCAGGAAGAATCAGTTTGGCTGGAGCACCAGTATGAGATAAAATTAAACAGCTAGTTTAATTGGGGAAGTGTGGCCTTAAATGCTAGGAACAGTATACTTTACGTAGTAGGCAACTGGAAGCCCCTAAAGATAAGTAGAATACAGAAGCGTCATTATCTAAGAAGTGTCATTATCTAAAGGAAATTACTTGGTCAATGGTGCGAAGAGAGGATTGAAGAGTGGATACACTAAAGGTGTGGAGTCCTGTCAGGAGGTTACGACAATGGCCCAAGACAGAAGAGATCAGGGCCTGAACTAAACTAACACAATTGGAGAAGTTGAGGCAGGGTCAGATCAGGACTGTTTGGAGCACCAGTGAAGGAAGAGATATTGCCACTATTTAACAAAAGATGTTCCCCATATCAAACACATGTCAAAAGAGATCAGAAAGAGTTTAAGAGCCTCATGAGGGATGAATTCAATTGTATTTAATTTTTCTATATATGCAAAAAAAAACTCACAGAAAGTCCCATATGTAGGGGGACTGACAAATTACCCTAAACTAAGTGTCCACCCAAGATGCTCTGATGACTCTTCCAACACAGTTAACCATTGAGAGCCAGTCAACAATGTCAACTTTAAGAATAACTACTTACTCTGAGATCTAGTCCCTTGAATCTCCTGGGCTGGAAGACTAGACAATTCAACCCCTACTTCCCCCTGAGCACCAGGGCTCAGGGTGGGGCTCCCTTAGCTGCTCAGCTGTACAAGAGAATGGCTCCCTCCAACACAAGCAGAATGGTGATGAGTTATGCATTGTCGATGTCGGATCAGTCATGACAGGAAAAGATTTACTCTTTTCCAAACACATACATCTTCTTCAGGTTGTTTATCACTTGGAGTGAGTGCTTTATAGCACTGCATAGAACTTGTCATAAAATAATATTTTAAGGAGACCAAAACCATATTTCAGCCATAAACGTCCACTGGCCCCAAGAGGCAAAAAAAAAATCCTAGCAGGTGACTCAGGATTAACATCTTTATTACATATGACCTCACTATTGTGTTCCCTATAAAGAAAAAATATTACAAAGCATTAACACACTTTAAGTATTAAATTAATGTAGATTTATAGCTCATATCCGGATCTGAATTTCTTCCCTTACCATGACATTATTTTTCTGTGATTTTTTTTTTGACATCCACTAATGGGGACCAGAGCAAAATAAATGGGAACTGTGATGCTCCAGGCCTGACTTCAGGGCTAGGGTGGGTTGTGGATCAACATAAATCTCTCAGATATGGGCTGGATCCTCCGTAAGGATTTCAATATCTGAGCAATTCATATTTCTATAGTGCTATAAAGTTTGCCAAATGATTTCCATCCTACAGCACCATAGGCTTGGATGCAGTGGGTCTGGATTTGTATCCTGGTTCTGCCATTTGCTAACTGTGTGAGCTGGGGCAAGTCACTTAACCTCTGTAGGCCTCAGTTTTCTCATCTGTAAAATGAAGAGGCTGAAGTAGATGACCTCTGAGATCTCTTCCAGCTCCAAACCTACGATCTTGATATGCTTTCCATTTCACAGATGAGGGAATTTAGGTTCAGAGAGGGGGAACCTTTCATTCGTATAGATACTCTTTTATGCATTTGAATGGACATTGCCCATGAAACTTACTCCAATTTAGACAAAGTTTCCACAACAGTTTTTATTGCTGTTGATGGTATTGTTATTTTGTTTTGTTTTAGGGAGGCATTCTTTAAAATGAGGCATGGAGGGAAATGTACATTTCTCTAGACATTTCCAAAGAAAATGGGTCCCCCAAGACAACTCAAATTTAACTTTTTTTTATGTTTTGCATGATTGCACAAGTATAACTTATATCAAAATATTTACCGTCTCGGAGAAGGGGGAAGAGAGAAAATTTGGAACTCAAATTTTGTTAATGGTAAAAATTGTTTTTAATGCAATTGGAAAAAAATAAAATATCAAATTTAACATTTTTAGAAATAATATGGAGGATCAATCAATCAACATTTATTAGGCACCTACTACATTCCAGGCCCTGTGCTAAGCTCTGGAGTGTAAAGGAAAATCTATAGGCCCACAGATAACATTAACTGAAATGCCATACCTTGACAAGAGTTAATAAAAAGACATTGAAAAGGAATGTGAGTGGAAAGAAATGTGGCCAATCACTTTTAGTGTGGCAGGCATATAAGCTCCTCAAAATCAGGCAATGTTCTTTTTCGTGCTTTCTTGGGGGAGAGGGAAGGGGGGAGGGGGAAATCTGTTCTTTTTTTTCTTTTATTCTTCAGTATCTGGCACATTGACTTGCACAAAATAGGTGTTCAATAAATACTTGCTGAATTACATGGATTATATTGCAGGTACAACCTTTAGAGGAAACTAATTCAAAGTAAGTCATGAAATCATAGGCATAAAGGGATCATGGGTTTAGAACTGAAAGGGACCTCAAAGGCCACAAGTCAAACCCACTGATTTTACAGATAAGGAAAATGAATCAAAGAGAGATTTAGTGACCTGCCCCAAATCACACAGCTGCTAAGTGCCTGAGGTTAGATTTGAACCCAAGTCTTTGTGACTCCAAGTGCCCTCTCTACTACCCCATTGCTTCTCCTTCCAGAAAAACATTCACTAGGACCTCTTTAAAACACAATACAAAATTCACATCCATGGGAAGGAATTTTGGTTATATTCTGTGGTCCCATCACCAGCCATGAAGTCTTCCACATTTGTAGCTGTGTAAAACAAAAGTCCCTTTGTTGTTTGTTCCTAGTAGATGAAGACCATGTGGGTGGACATAGCTGAGGGTACTCAATGCCCCAGGGCAGGGCTGTTAACAGTGCAGCTCCACCCCTTAGCAGGGCTGCAGGGGGATGACTAACTCGCTGCCAGGCAGGCACCATTCCAACCACCACATGAATCCTACTTATTGCTGATTGTTAGCTTTGGGTCCACCACCACTTCAGCTATATATAGTTATCAAGTCCCAGTAGACTCACAGTCGGATTGTCCACAAGACTTAAAGGATGTAGTCCTAGCATGTGAGGAGAGGGGGAGGTGGGAAACCTGTTCCTTCTTCCTCCTTTGGGTGACTTTCATGCAGCCTGCCAGCGGTCAGGATTTCAGGTGCTGACTAAAGCAACGTCTAATGGTCTGTGACCATAGAAGGGACCCATAATTTTACTTATGCATGTGGGAGGTAGGGGCTGGCCCTGTGTCTGTGGAAGATAACATGGTGTACTGGAACAAATATTAGGCTTAGAGAACCAGGAGAACATTGTACAAGCTAACAGCCATATTGTGCAAGGACTAATTTTGATAGACTTAGCTCTTCTCAGCAATGCAAGGATCTAAGACTTCTCCAAAAGACTCATGATGGAAAATGCTATCCATATCCAGAGAAAGAACTGTGGAGTATGGATGCAGATCAAAGCATACAGAAGCATGCAGATCGAGCAAATAGCTCTCTTATTTGTGGTTGTTTTGTTTCTTCTTTCTCATGATGCCTCCCATGGGTTTTAATTCTTCTTTACAACATGACTAATGTGAAAATGTTTAATATGAATGTATGTGTAGAGGCTATATCAGATTTCACGCTGTCTTGGGGTGGGGGGAGGGGAGAGATGGAAGAAAATTTAAAACTCAAAATCTTATGGAAGTGAATGTTGAAAACTAAAAATTAATTAATTCTTTTTTTAAAAAAAGAATATTGGACTTGAAACCATAGAATCTCAGAATCACAACTGACCTGAGAGGTCATCTAACCCAACCTTAGCTACATTCTGTATGTTTTATAGCTCTTGAGTACTAAGCTATATTTTCTTCTTTTTTTCTATTTTGTTTTGTTTAGGGAGGGGGGTTTGGTTATTGTGTCTTGTTTTGTTGGTAGGTTTAAGGTTTTGGTTTTGGAGACTGGGTCTCCTTCTGTGGCCCAGGCTCAAAGTGCAGTGGCCACCATGAACATGATCCCAATACTTACCAGCATGAAAGTTTTGACCTGCTATATTTCCAACCTGGTCTGGTTTGCCCCTTTTTAGGCATTGGTTATATTCTAAGGCCCCTCCCAGCTCCAATAGTGTATGTTCTATGTAACTTCAGACAAGTCACTTCTCTGTGGACCTCAGTTTCTTCATAGGACAGGTAAGGTGTCTGAGCACTCAACCCAGCTCGTATAGTCTAATGACCCTCCACCTCTGACCTTCTGTGGTCTAGGACCTGTCTCAGTTCTGACACTCTACATATTCTGGTCTAAGGCTGCTGGATGGCACTAGGCTTGGAAGTGGGAAGCCCTCCTGCCTGAGAAACTTACTAGGTATGTGACCTGGGCAAATCTCCTCCAGCCTCATTTTCTTCATCTGTAAAATGCGTGGGTTGGACCTGAAGACCTCTCAGGTACCTTCAAGCTCTAAATCTATGATTCCATAAGGCACCTCCCTGCTCCAGTCATCTCTGTTTTCAGGTCCCATCCGTCTCTGCCATTCTTTTGAGCCTGCCTGTGTGCAGGAATATATGCATTTACATATATGTATGTGTGCTGGTTGGGGCTTTAAAGCCCAGCCCCATACCACAAGAATGAGCTGTTTGCAGCTAAAACTGAGCTGCTAATGATTTTAATGAGGCTGCCTTCTGGATTCATATTTTTTTCATAAAACACACCCCAGTAAAAGCAAATCAATGAAAAACATTCATTAGGGCCTCTGTCGGTGCGGGCTGCGGTGGGTGTTTCTGTTGAGACGAAGAATGCAAAGCTTTATTTAAGCTAAGTTGTTTGACATTTAGATGAGAGCAAAGAGAGAGAGATACTCACAAACCCAGAAACCACTCCTGACAGCTCTTTGTCCTGCAAGAGAGAAGAAAGGGTGCCGACTGTGAGATGCCTCTTTGAAGCCCTGGAAATTTGTAATGAAAAATTTAAGATACAAGAGAGGCAGAAGGCCTCGCTATTCATTGGGCTGTGCATATATTAACACTTGTAATTCAAACTAAAGGTTTGCTATGTGTTTTTATAATTTGGCCGCTAATAAATATCTCTAAGAAGTACTTTGATTTTCCAAGACTGGGTGTGGAGTTCAGATCTCTCAGAAGAAATGGCGAACGGTAACTGGCAGGATCCAGGCCCTGGGGAGGGAGGGAGCGGGTCTTGAGACTCTGTAATTAATTATTACAGATGGGCTGTGGCAACATTGCTAATGGTGCATGGGTTCTGGGCTAAGCCAGGCAGCCTTGAATTCCTCCTTGGTCTCTCCTCCTCCAGCCTGGCCACCAGGGTTTGCTGAACCCCATGCCTTGGCTCTACAATTCTGCTCATAATGCTTGGCCTTGTGCTCATCCATTAATTACAGTGTCACTCAAGAAGGAATGTTGTCAATCCTTTGTAGCAGTACCCAGGAGACCAACCAGGCTGCAACAACAAGGGAATAGAAGTCCTTTGGAAGCAATGTGGAAGAGTGGCTTTACCGTCTATTATCTTTACGGCCTTAGACAAATCACCTAATCTCTTTGGGCTTCAGCATTCTTCTCTGTAAAATGGGGATAACAGTTGCTGCCTTAATAAGAAGTAATAGCACTTTAAAGTTTACAGACTATCCCTCTAAGACAGGTAGCAAAATTTAGTATCCCTATTTTATAGAAGAGAAACCAGTCTCAAAGAGAAGCAGCTTCTCTGTGTTAGTATAGCTCAGAGCTCAGCCTTCCAAATCCTGGCCAACTCAGCTTCTGGTGGCTCTAAGAAGATGAGCCCCAGGTTCTTGGAATTTGTTTAATCTGGGAATGATCCTGCCATAGCATTTGGTTTTCAAGGAAAGTGTGACTCAGGTTAGGGAGAATTATGCGATGCCCTGAAGTTAGATGTGGATATTCAAGTCTTTCCAAGGACCAAGAGAAATCTCTTGCTCTCCAAGATGGCCTGAGGAGCCAAGGGAAAAACTTTCCTCACATTAAGAGTGGTCTAAAAGTGGAATAGGCCACCAGAAAAGGTAATGAGTTTCAAATTATTGCAAGTCTTCAAGGAGAGACTTGATAAACATTTAGGGGAGAGGAAGGGAGGTATTGTAGACAGAGATTCCTGCTAATGTTGGACTTCTGAATATTTTTTAGCTCTTATATACTGTGATTATATAATTGGGATTAAATACTTCTCAGAAAACTGCAGGAGACAGAAGGAAAGGGTAGAAGATGGGGGAAATGATCAACTCCGTGTTCATCGGCCAGGTTTGAATGTAGGGTGTTTTCCTCTGCATCTGCCTCCCCATCAACCTAGCCTAGGTCAGGTCCAAGATTCTAGAGTAGAAAACCAAGTCTAGCATTCTATGACATGTCATTCGAATGAGCGATTACAGTCACAGGCATCTCCATCTGTTCTCCTTCAACTGAGGGTGCCATGATAACTAATTTCAAGATCTAGGATGCTTTCTTATATACCTTCATCTGTTCTATTCTTCTAGTTGTTTGGTCTTCTTTACAATCATTCATCTCAGTGGGAAGAAGGTCCACCCTCCAACTGAAGTTCATGGCTTTTCAGCCTGCCTCCCTTCTTCCATGACACATTACTTCATTCCACCAGGACCCACAGTCTTTGAGACCAGAGTCAACCTTTTGTGCAGAGATGATCACCTTCAAATGTATAGAAACCTGGTAACTGGTGAACTGCTTCTTTGGGATGGCCCTGAGCCTAGACCTTCCTAAAAGAGATTGAAAGAGGCCAACATGACCCCAATATCCAACATTGCAAAGAAAATATGGGGGAGGCCCCAGAGCTTCAGTTTCTAGATGATGCCAAGTCCCGGAACCAAGCCTCCTCGAGAAGAGAATTCCCCTACAAGATCAAGTGCCCGGATCAATGAGGGGAGATTTCTGGGGCTGTTCAGGGGCAAATGCAGACTTTTCCATTCACTAATTCTATGAATTATAGGGATCATGCGGGTGGAAAATAAGATATATTTTAGGACCCTCACGTTTTTTTCCCTTTTTAAGGGTTCCACAACCAAGAAAAAGATAAGTCTACATGTACAGGTCCCTAAGCAGGTGTGAGTCATTAGAAAGAAGGGTGGCTTGATTTTTCTAGAAATTCTGAGCACTTCCCCTTTCATAGGGTCATCAGCTAGGGAATCTTAAAAGTCTAGAACTGATGGTACATGTCTCTGGGAAGGTGGAGCTCCACAGAAGGAGAGGAGTTGACTCTCTGTCTTAGGATATAGTTACGGATCTGGAGGACTATGTGGGTCCCTGGGGAGGGTATCCAGAGAAGGAAGAAAAGTTATTCATGGCCTCAATTGAGTCCTTTCTCTTTTGCATTTTTCCTTAGGTTAAATAAACCCCATCCTGCATTCAGTGTATTGTTAACCTGAGTGATTGCACAGAAGCATAAAGACTTCTTTTTCTTTCTATAGAGACCTAGTTACGATTATATTCTGACGTTTCATGAGGAAACTTTCAGTGATGGCAAAAAAAAAAGGTAAATTTCTGATGTTCCGCAAAACCTTGAATTGAAGGATGAACTAAAGAGAGAATTATGTGAAAAGCCTACAAGACGGAACTTGTTTATGTAAACCTGGAGCTTCAGTTCTTGGTCACAGATTAAATCAATAAATTCCCCTTCAGCCTAGATTCCTTCACCTTATATTTCTTCTGTTTTCTGTCACTCATGGAAATCTGCCCTCTTTGGGAAAATCTGCATCCTTGGTCACCCTCCCCAGTACTAGGTGATGCTTCTCATATGCCTCCTGACATACTGGACCAGGAAGGTAAATAAGCAGTCCTTACTCCTTAGTGCTACTTCTAAGTAACCTCTTCTCCTTTGAACTGTATATCTGTGTGTGTCTCTCCATCCAGAGCTTTGTCAAAGTCATCGTTGGCCTCAAATTCAGTTGTCCTCATTTCTCAAGTTCTGAACCAAGGTCATTGTCTTCCTTTACAACCTAATCCTTCCACTCCATTTGGGGACTTCAGTATACACATTGATGTTCTCAGGCCTCTGTGTTCATTAATCTCCTCAATCTTTCCATAGGTTCCCAAAGTGGATGATACCATCCCCTGGAGAGTGCTGGAATGATGGGGGCGGGAGAAATGTGGTAGTAAGTAAGGTGAGTACAATTGGGGTGGAAGGCATTGAATAAAAATAAAGGGGCGGTAGAAGCATAAGGAAAGAAGACAAAATGAGAAAATTTTGAAAAACCATTTGTACATGTTTCATCTGTTGTGTAACAGAGTTAAAGTAGTAGTGATTACATTATTTTCTGAATACACACATAAATGCAAGTTATAACTGGTCAGTGGTCAAGTCCACTAACAGGTCTTAAAAAGCGTGTTGGCAGGGGAGCATGTCCCATTTGTCAGGAAGTCCAGCCTGCATCAGCAGGAATATGTACATGTAATGACTTGTTTATGATATGAGAGTATAAAGTTACATAATGCAATATTGCATCATCAAAATTTCAAGGCAGAAAATAAAACACAAATTTACAATAAATTATTAAATTTAAGATGTCATTTTTTTTAAAAATACATTTTATATTCTTTTGAAATGATAGAAATTTCAAAAAAAACTGTTAAAGACTAAAGAAAGTAGATTTCCAGAGGGGCACTGCGTAATTTTTTTTTAAAAGGGGGCAGTAGGCCAAATGAGTTTGGGAACCTCCGATCGAAACTCTATATCTTCATTTCACCTTAGACACTTTCAAGGATGGTAACATCTTAGATCTTTTCATCGCTCACAACTATATAACTTTCATGATCCTCAATTCCCCCTCAAATTCCTTATTTCTACTGAGAGGACTACCTAGGTTGGTGAACATGGCAGACGTTCTTGACTCCTTCCTTGTCCCTCACCCTTCGTGTCCAATTATCCAGTCAGTTGCTGTGTGCTGTTGACTCCTCTCCATTCTAGGCTGGTACCCAGGTTGGGGTACTCATCATTTCCCAGCTGAAATATTACAGTTGTCTCCTCCCAGCTCTCCCTACTTTTATTCTTCCCTCATCTATCCTCCACAGAGCCACTTTCTAGGTCAAAGGTATGGTTAAGTCATTTCTCTGCTCAAAAATCTGCAGTGGCTCCCAATTACCTCAAGGATATCTGATATCTAAATCTCTCCCTAATCTGTCTTATACCTAACTTTTCTAATTTATTTCACAATGTTCCCTACTATACACTTCATATTCCAAACAAACATATTCCTTTTGGAGGCAGTTAGAGACACAGTGAATAAAGCACTGGATCTAGAGTTGAGAAGACCTGAGTTCAAATGCAGCTAAGACCAAGTGAGACCCTTGGAAAGTCACTTAACCTCTGTCTGACTCAGTTTCTTCAACTGTAAATTGGGGATCATAAGAGCACCTATCTCCCAGGGTCATTGTGAATATCAAATTAGATAGTATTTATAAAGTTTTAGCACAGTGCCTGGTGCATAAAAGGTGCTTAATAAGTGTTTCCTTCCTTCCTTCTTTCCAGTCCTTGAACTTTCTTGAACTTCGTCTCCTCTCTCAATGCCTTTCAGGCACAGCACAGGCTGTTGCCAGTGATTCCATTGGCACTGATGCCGATAGCTTTTTCTCCACATATACCTGGAACACACTTCCTCCTCTCCTCTATCTCTTAAAATCCTCTGCTTCCTTCAAGGGGTAAATTCAGGGCAATTTTGTGTCCTTAAAGTTGCAATCAAACTTGACCATTCTGTCCTGGAGTGCTTTCCTCTTCTGTTTAATGTTCCCTCACCCAAGAATGCTTTCCACATCCAGCTTTATTTGATCATAGTGTCATAGGAGTTATAGGTGAAAGAAACTTTATGAATCACCTAGCACAGACACTTCACTCTAGGCTAAAGCCTAGAGATGGGGAGTGCCTTGTCTAAGGTCATGCAGGCAGTTAGCAGCAAAGTTGGGGTATGAAACCAGATTTTCTGATTCCGAAGACCTTTCTAGGACACCATGCTACCTTCCATTAAATTCCTTGTTGCTGTTTAGTTATTTCAGTCATATCCACTCTGTGACCCCATTTGAGATTTTCTTGGCAAAGAGGCTGGAGTGGTTTGCCATTTTTTTCTTCAGCTCATTTTACAGATGAGGAAACTGAGGCAAACAGGGGTAAATGACTTGCCCAGGGTCACACAGCTAGTAAGTATCTGAGGCCATATTTGAACTCAGGAAGACAAGTTTTCCTGACCCCAGGGCTGGCATTTTATTCACTGCACCACCTAGTTGCCCTACCATGCTGAATTCTTACCATATTTTTAAAGCCCAACTTGATGTTACATTCCTATGAAACCTTCCCTGTACCCCACCTCCCATTAATGACTTTCCCCCTTAGTCTTCACAAGGTGTTTTCTTGGCATCCTTCTAATGCACTGATCATGTAATATTGTGTATTGTAGTTACCTGTGTGTTTATTTTACTCTACTTCTAGGATGTGAATGCCATAAGACAGACAAGTCACCAGGACTGTGACTCATCTAAATTTTGTATCTCCCCTAGATCCCAGCCCAGTACTCTGCACACAGAAGATTCTTGACAAATAGTGGCTGGATTAAATGGAATGGTGGGATTTACATATTGGAGTTGGGTCACTGGATTTAGAATTGGAAGAGATTTTAGAGATAGAATCCAACTTCCTTATTTCACAGATGAGAAAAAGGAACCACTGAAAGGGGGGAGCAACTTGCCTAAAGTCCACAGGCAGTGAATAATACATCTGGAACTGAAACCCAGGGACTTAGTAGCAGATATGGAACTGGAACTCCTGTCCTCTAATAATGCATCCTACATCCTTCCCATTACACCACACTGAGTCTCCCCTGTTGGACAGATCCAGTTTATAACTATAGATATATGTTGAGTGCCTACTATGAATGAATAGATGGGTGGATGGATGGATGGATGGATG
>NW_020949548.1:16254928-16314281 GCF_900497805.2 Vombatus ursinus | reverse complement strand
GGGGGGAACAAGAGAGGGGTTTTGTCAGAGCCCATTTTCTAATCATAGCTGATGGGAAAGAGAAAATGTAAGCAGGGCAAGGAACCCTCTAAAACAGCTCTCAGACCCCGGAGGGGAAGTCAGGGGCTCAGGCCAGACAGAACAAGGATGAAAAATGCCTTTTGGGTCCCAGGGAACTACTGGCTGTCATGAGGCCCAAGGCTCCACGCAAGGATGGACTGGCCACTCTCCAAGAAAGAATACCCGGAGAAAGCTTTCAGGCTGAAACCAGTGCTAAGTGCATTGGCTCTCCCCTGAACTGGAGATGCAAGTTCCCAGGGAAATTGATCTATTTTAAAAGAAACCAAAAAAAGGAAGAAAGAAAAAACCAATGACAACAGACAAAATCTCATAGGAAAGAAGAAGCTAAAGAAACATGGCTCCCAGTCAGGAAACAGAAACATCCTTCTCTGTACTTTTGTTTGCAGGATGTCTAGAATGAACACCTACCTCACTTCTCAGAATCCCTAGCTTTTTGGAAGAGTGCCACTCAATGCCACGCCTTACCTGAGGCCTCTCCTAACCCCCATCAACCCCCTCAGTTTTTAGATTTTTTGCCTTCTTGAAATTATTTTGTTTTACTTTATAATTTATTCGTATTTGCCCATGCATTTTAACATATATGTACAGATGTTACAGCCCTGCAGTAGAATGTAAGCTCCTTGAGGGCAGGAAAATGTTTGTTTGCTTGTTTGTTTGTTTGTTTGTTTGTTTGTTTTATCCCACCAGTGTCCTGCACACAGAAGGCATTTAAAAAGTGCAACTTAGGAGCAGCTAGGTGGTGCAGTGGATAGAGCACCAGCCCAGAAGTCAGGAGGACCTAAGTTCAAATCCGGCCTCAGACCAAACACTTGACACTTACTAGCTGTGTGACCCTGGGCAAGTCACTTAACCCCAATTGCCTTAAAAAAAAAAGTGCAACTTGAATTGACTAGAATTGAGGTAGACATACACACTTAGCATCCCCAGTCCAGATGAACTCTTCTGAATTCACACACTGCAGTAAAGGTTTTGGCAAATCAGGACCAAAGAATAGCTGTTAGGGTTCATAGACACTATCTAAGCCAAGGTTCCCTAACCTTTTTGTGGGTCAGGGACCCCTTTGGAAATCTAATGAAGCCCATAAACCGACCCCCCCCCTAAAAATAATGTTTTTAAATACATAAAAGACAGGATTACAAAGGAAATCAATTGTACTAGAATATAGTTCTCAAAATATTTTTTAAAACAAGTTCATGGACCCAAGATTAAGAACTTATGACTCGGTTAACCCCATCATTTGACAGAGAAGGAAACTGAAGCGCAATAAAAGGAAATGGCTTATTTGAATTCATACAATGGCTGGCTATTGTGACGCATGTCCAGAGGCTGAGGCTGGTGGATCTCTTAAGCTCTAGAGTTCTGAGCTACAGTCAGCAGAGCCAATGGGCTATCCACATTGCCTGGCATCAATATGGTAAGCCCTGGGGGAGTACAGGGGTGGGCACTAGGCAGTTACGGAGGAGCCTCCTACATTCTTTTTTCTTGCCTACTCCCTTCATTCCAGCAGCCCAATTCCCTCACCAGTATAGAGTCCCCAAGGCCAGGGACATTTTTTTCCAATTTGCCCTACTCAGGTATGGGTCTTGTTATCCCCATTTCCTATAGTGGTAGCTTTAGGCCACCTTGAAGATAAGTAAATTGGAGAGGTCCAAAAGCTATTTTATTCACATAGAATAGAGGTGGAGGGAAAATTCAAAACATTAAATTCACAAGACAAAATGGAGAACACATGGTTGGGCAATAGTCCATTTGACAAAGATCTGGGAATTTGGAGAAACTTGGGAAGACTTATATGAACTGATACCACACAAAATAAGCAGAACCAGAATACTTTTCATAATGACCACAATAGAATAAAGGAAAAGAACACTACAAGACTTCAGACTCCTAATGAATGCAGCTACCAATCATGACTGCAAAAGACTGTTAACCATATATGCTTCCCACCTCTGAGGAAAGAAGGAAGGAGTCAGAGGTACAGAATGAGAAATCTGTTTTTAGACATGGACAATCTCATTTTTCATTGACCACATTTATTCACTACAAGAGAGGGTTTCAGTTTGAGAGAAGGTTGGGGAGGAAGTTATAGGGAGGGATAGTAACACTTAAAAAGAAAGAATAACATCAATAAAGCATTCAATCAACTTAAACATGGAAGCTCAAGGAGGCCTAAGAGTGTAGCATCAGTCACAAAAGCCAGTGGAATCTTCAGTTCATGTCCAGGACTAAGGAGGTGATGTTCCCACTGGACTCTGGTGAGGTCAAACCATACTGGATTGTGAGGTTCAGTTCTGGGTACGGAAGGTCTTTGATAAGCTAGGAAACAACCAATGGTGGGGGCTATAAGGACGGTGACATGCCTTGGGATGGACTAGTTGAAGGAAATATGAATGCTTAGCCTGGATAAGAGATTTAGGATGAACATAATAGCTGTCTTAAAGTATTGTAGCTAGAACTTATAGGAGAGGGAAGGGAGAATTGCTCTGGTTGCTTATGGGTAATGGTACAAGTTCTAATATTGAGTCCTTTTTTTATCATGTTAAATAAAGCCTGCTCCACACTTGACATATGTATATTTTTAGCCTGACTATTTGCACGGGAGCCAAAGACTTCTTTTTCTTTTGTTGTGGAGACATAGACATGAGCCAAAATCTCACATTCCCAGGGGAAACCCTGGCTGTGGATCATAAACCAAAGAGAGATGTGTGAGAATACACCAAGATTGAACCCAATCCATGTAAACTCAGATCCTTTGATTCTGAGTAATGGGTTATGCCAATTACTTTGCCAATGGTAAAGTTCCAGATGCCTCTGATAAGAGCCTAGTCTTTGTCTGAAACAAAGTAGAGGTTTTTATTTTGGTCGGGACCCTACCTATGAACAATGGAGTCTGTTAGCCTAGAGCTAGAAAAAACTGGAGCTAAGTTAGACCATTATTTGCATTCCGGGGTCCAGGAAGCTACCCACACAACCAAGGGAAATTTTTCCCTTCTAAGGCTAGCAGTACAGGCAGAAACCAACGGAGTTTATCAGTAGGTTGGAAAATTGGGGGAGAATTCTTGCAATAGAAACCCTTCTAGTGGAACCTAGTACTCTCACACTGGCCCCTAACTTCCCCCAGTTACTGCCTCCCACCAGGTTTAAACCCACTAGTCTTGAGCTCCTGGCCCCCTCTCCTCAAACAAGATGGATCCTCAGGGCCTAATCCTAAGTCTTAGAGAAAGTCAACAATAAGTTCAATTAGATTCATCTGATAAATTAGTTTCTTAGAATCAGCTATTAATCTATTATCCTTCCCAGGGAATGTAATATCCTTACTCAGTTGAAATGCCTAGCCATCTTTCTGAAGTCCCTTTAAAAGGGGAGACTGATGCTAGGAAATCAGGTACCAAGACTGGACAGTGAGATTTTCCTACTAGAAGATGGGAATTTTTGTTGTGGTTGTTCAATTGTTTTAGTCATGTCCAACTCTTTGTGACCCCATTTGGGGTTTTCTTGGCAGAGATATTGAAGTGGTCTGCCATTTCCTTCCCCAGCTCATTTTACAGGTTTGAGAAAACTGAGACAAATACAGTTAAGTGACTTGCCCAGGGTCACTTAGTAAGTGTCTAAGGCCAGATTTGAACTCGGGTCTTCCTGACTCCAGGCCAGTACTCTATCCCTTGGCCACCTAGCTACCCCAGGGGAGTTTTTAGCAAATTCTAAATACAATAGACAGTCACCCACTCTGCTGATTTGTACAGGTCCCTAATTTGTCCCCCTTCTATTCTAGAATTATGAACCTCTCTCAGAATTGTCATGGTAACCAAATGGTTACAATATCATTGGCTGGAGAGTTTAAGAGGGGCAAGTAGGTGTGAATAAGAATCAGACAATAATAATAATGCCTCCTTGGAGGAGACACTGACCCGCATTATTGTCCTTAACATAATATATTGATTCTTTGCCTTGTGCCCCCAGCCCTTAACACGGTACCAGCCTCTTTGATAAGGGCAAACCTGTCTGTCTCTGGTACTCTTCTTACATCTTTAATACCGTATCATACCTAGTCATACCTGAATTGTGCCCTTGGACTTGGCATTTAAAATTAAAACAACAGCTAGCATTTATATTGCTTTAAAATTTGCAAAGAACTCTGCTTATTTTATTGCATTAGATCGTCACCACAACCCTTTGACATAGGTGTGCCATTATTACCTCCATTTTATAGATGAGGAAGCAGAGGCTCAAAAAGGTTAAATGACTCATCCTGGGTGACACAGCCAGAGTCATACTAGCTGGATTTGAACTCAGGTCTTCTTGACTTAACAGTGCTTTTATTACTATGCCACCTGGCTGCTAAACAGTTAAGGAGAGAAAAAAAAAGAACCCAAACTAATATAGTCAGAAAAAGCTGATCAGACACACAAACAAACTGAAAGTAATTAATTATCATCTCTTGGAGAGAAACCAGCTCAGCTCAGTGGTCCTGAGGCCACGCCAAGGAAGCACATGCAAGAGGGAGCCATGTAGCCTCAAGAGAGGAGGGAAATAACGTGACCCCAGAAATATATGGCATAGACCAAGGTAGTGATGGAACAGATAGAAGTTTCTGGGCCAAGCTGAGAATTGAAAGGATAGTGTTGGCCAGTGGCAGCATCAAAGTCACAGGGTAACAGGGAGTTTCCTGGACAAGCAGAGGACTTCTGACAGCAAAGCCCCTAGACCCAAGGAGGAGTTCAGGAGAAGGTTACTAACAAGGGAAGAAGAACCTAGAGAGACGCAGGAAGGCCTAAGCAGGTCCCACCCTGGCATGGCCTCTACACTGGACCAAGAAGACTGGTGGTGATTTCCAGTGGGAATTAGCTAGCTGGAAGAGTGAGGCCCCTTGAGGGAGAGACAGAAGGTACCTTGTACCTAGTAAAGTCGAACCACCACCATCTCCCCTGAGACCCTGATGGGGACAGCCCAAGACCCTGAACCAAAGAGCCTTAATGGCAATGTGTCCAGTCTGGTGCCCTCAGCCATCATCCTGAGCAGTAGCCCCTGTGAGATGCAGCCTGGCGTGTACCCGCTGCTTCTACGTGTAACCACAGCTACTCAAGACCCAGAAAAGAAAGTTCTCGCAGTCAAAGTCCTTGGCACCATCAAATGGTTCAACACCAGAAACTGGCATCATTTTATCAGTGCAAATGAGATCAACGAAGAGGCATTACCACCTGCTTTGCTGCTATAACCTAAGGACCATGGGACCTTCTGGTCCATCTGACCTGCCCCTGAAACTTCCAATACATGTTGTCTGCCCCATTCCAATGTGAGTTCCTTGAGAGTAGGGCCTGTCTCGCTGTTCTATTTGTATCCCTAGCACTTTGCACAAAGTAAGTGCTTAACAGGGGCAGCTAGATGGCACAGTGGATAGAGTGTGAGGCCTGAAGTCAGGAAGACTGCTCAGACACTCACTAGCTGTGTGACCCTGGGCAAGTCACTTCATCCTGTTCGCCTCCATTTCCTCATGTGTAAAATGAGTCAGAGAAGGAAACGGCAAACCACTCCAGTATCTCTGCCAAGAAAACCTCAAATGAGTTCACAAAGAGTTGGATCTGACTAAACTGTCTGAACAACAAAATACTTAATAAACACTTCATTCATTCATTCAAGCTCACAGCTGTTTATTGGAAGAACACAGAAGCTATGGTATTTTCCACTGATAATAGCTGGGTCCTGTGTCTTTTAGCCTTTATGAGTTTGTAACAAACCAATTTAAAGATTGGTTCTAAAGTAAAATTCAGAAAGACAAAAACATAGTTTCTAAAACAGAGACTATATTGGGTAGTGGCTAGACAGGGGGCATGTGATTCAGGAATACTTGGCATTGGTCCTGCTTCTGACACAACCTGGTTGTGTAACCCTGGGCAAGTCCTCTAACCTCCCATCTCTCTTGAGACTAGAAGTTGCAGAATAGCTGTTGATCCCTGTTTTGGTAAAGGGAGTATCCTAATGGGATTATACCTCCAGAGCTAACCACATTGCCTAGGACATGCTGTTCAGTCACTTTTCAGTCATGTCCAACTCTTCATGACCCCCTTCTGAGGTTTTCTTGGCAGAGATCCTGGAGTGGTTTGCCATTTCCTTCTCTGACTCATTTTACAGATGAAGAAACTGAGGCAAACCGGGTGAAGTGACTTGCTGAGGTCACGTAGCTAATAAGTGTCTGAGGCCAGATTTGAATTGGGGAAGATGAGTCTTCCTGCTCCCAGGCCGGGGGGAGGGGAACAGGTGTCTAGGTGTCTATTCACTGTGCCACCAAGCTGTCACCTAGGACATAATAGGTACTTAATAAATGCTTCTTGACCGACTCGCTACAGCAAGAAAGGACATTAGAGACCATCTGTTCCAACCCCCATTTTTACTCATTATCTTTAATACAGAAGCCCAAAGAGGGCCTCTGGGGAGTTCCCTACAATGAAATAAAAGATCTGTACTAAAATAACAATCATAAAACAAAATTTTCCTGACTCACCTGTAAAAAAGCAATCTCATTAAGTTCTCCAAGGTATGCTTCTGGATTCGTGGGTTGGTCTTACGAAATGCATCATTATCCATCTTTTCCCCTTGAATCTCATGAATCCTTCACTGGTAACTGCTTTAGCCCTTTCACACCAGGTAGAGGACTACCCAGCATGAGATCCGTTGCCGTCAAACACACACGGAAATTATCAGAACTAAGGATATAAATGAGGAGGAAACACGCCCAACTTGCTTGCCACAGACCAAAGCAGGGCCTTTCAGACCCATAAGGGTGAGGAGAGACCCTCGAACGTCCCCATCCTTTCTTAATGAGCACATGCACAAGGCTCCCACAGCCAGGTTTGGTTTGAATCCATTCCATCCCAGGATTGACTCATCTACAGTAAAGACCTCAGGAATATGACTGGGTAACAAGTTGGAATCCCAGGGGATTTAGGGGTGGGAGATACTCTTGGGTTATAACAACTCCATAGGGGAAGGAAGCGTTGCTATTCAGAAGCCCTTTAAGGAATCTGCTTTAATGAATACAAAGGATGGTTTCTAATTAGAATGTCAGTTATTTTCATTTTTAAAAGGCATTTCTATCATACCAAGAAAGTTTGTTTCTTAGCCTTACATGTTCCCCAAAAGCTAGTCTCTCTTAATATAATTACCAGAATGTTCTGTGCGGGTTTTTTTTTGTTTGTTTTAATGAGATTTTTTTTTCAGACATAACAGAAGGAAAGTAGTCAGGTGTGCTGAACCCAGGGTCAGGAGACTTAGGTTGGGCTACTGGTTCCCCCACCCGCCTACTCTGTGACCTTGGGCAGGTCACCTCTATGGGCTTCCATTTCCTTATCTGTAAAATGCAGATGATAATTCTTGCAGTACCTACCTCCCCAGGGCTGTGTTTGGGAAAGTGCTTTGTAAAGCCTGAATTTCTATGAAATGGAAGCTAAAAAGAAAGAAAACACACACATACACACACACACGATCACACAAATACCAACTTTGATTAAACACAATTTGAATTGTCCCAGGCTAGTTTAGGGATTTCTGATGGTATTCATGATGTCATAGTTACCCACAGGTCACAAGGACTCTGGGTCCTAGGACTTCTGGGAATCTGCAAAAATCAGGGTGTGATAGGACAGACAAATCCTCTAGGCGGAAGGAAAAGTTGAAATGACTGAGAGTCAAGATACCACCCTGGGGAACATAAATGGGCCATGAGTAAGACAGCCACACCCTGGACTTTCTCTGCCAAAACAGAGAAGGGACTGCCAGGGGACAGATCTATGAGAAATATTCTCGTTCAAAGAATGTCAGAGCATTAAGGGACCCTAGAGTTCAATGGCATCCAATTTCTTCCTTTCGTAGATGGGAGAACTAAGGCCCAGAAAGGGAAAAGATCTTGACCTGGGTCATGCAATGAGTCAACAGAAGAGTCCAGGAAACATAGCCCCATAGGCTATCAGAGCTGTCAGCCAATGTAACTATCTTCAAATCCAGCTCCTTCATTTTACAGGTGAAGAAACTGAGACCCAGGGGAGGGGAAACAGAGTCTCCAGGCCACACAGCTAGTAAGAGCTGGGGTCTAGTCTCAAGTCTCTTGATTTCTAGTCTATGAATCTTGGCCATAGAAACACAGATCTAGAGCTCAGGGACCCTCTCCAATCCTCCTCATTTTACAGATGAGGAAACTGAGGTCAGAGAGGTAAAATGATCTGGCCAAAGTCACACAGGAAGTAAGCAACAAAGTCAGGATTTGAATCCAGGTCCTCAGACATCCCCTATATCACCCTGCCACCCCATAATTCATATCTAAGACTCTTGACTCTAGGCCAATGTTTTCTCCACCACACTTTGCTCAGATTCCATTTATTTCTAGGATAAATCATCCCATAATGAGAACTGTCTCTGGGGTTGGGGTCAGGAGGAGAATGAGAATTGGCGGGGGGAGTAAAAAATCCAGGCACGGTCATGTGACAGTGAGAGCCAGAAACCACAGAGTGTGTTATGGGTCAAGCTGGCAAACTCAACTACAATACCATGGGACTAGGTATCCATGGTTACAGAAGCAAGAAAGACCAAGGCCAGAGCATGCTCAGTGCTGGCTGCTGACCTATGCTTGTAGATCATGAGATTTCAAGTTGAAAAAGGTAATACAACTGAAGACATCTAATCTCTTCTCAGTGAAATTAGAGGACGTTTAGCTTAACCAATCATGGAGAGATGATGTGGTGTAGGAAAAGACCACTGTATTTAGCATCAGAGGATCTGGGTTCAAGTCTTGGCTTCTGTGACTTAGGGCAAGTCTGGACCTCAGTTTCCCCATCTGCCAAAATGAGTAGAGTTAATTCTGTGACTTCTGAGGTCCTACCCGCTCTGCAGTACTGAAAGGGTCACAGGGTCTGCATCCTGCAAGCCGGCGGTCCTACTTTTATACATTCTTATCTCTACTGGTCACACAAAAAGTTCCATTAAAACCAAAATGGCTTCAATCAAGAGAGAGCCTCTTTACAAGATGAGAACTTGCCTTTGCTCACATTATCTCTATGCCTCGAATACCCACCCTCCTTCTGCTGGCCGTGGAATTCTCACCTATCCTTTAAAGCAATGGTGTCAAAGTCAAACAGGGCCCACCAAACCATTCATAAAAATCCTTGCTTGTTGACTTAAAAGACCATATATTAACATTATCTATGTTGTATTATGTTTTATTTTTTGTTAAATATTTCCCCATTACATTTTATTCTGAATCTGGTCAAACTCAAGGGTACGGTAGGCCTCATGAGGCACGCAACCTGAGAGTTTAACACCTTTGCTTTACAGTCCTACTCAAATGCCACTTCTTCCATGAAGTCTTTCTGGATTCTCCCCAGTTGGAATAATAATACCTATTTCCAAAGCAGGGCAGCTAGGTGGTGCCATAGTGCATAGAGCACCAGGCCCGGAGTCAGCAAGACTGCGCTTCCTGAGTTTAAATCCAGCCTCAGACATTCACTACCTGTGTGACCCTGGACAAGTCATTTCACCCAGTTTGCCTCAGTTTCCTCATTTGTAAAAATGAAGGGGTTGGAGCAGATGACCTCTGAGGTCCCTTCTACCTCTGGGTTTATGACCCTGTTATTAAGCTTCCTCCCCTAGGACCTAACACAGCACAATTGTCCTCTCCTCCTACCTAACTGTAAGTTCATAAGATCAAGGACCTTGTCTCATCTTTTGTTGTATCTCCCCCACGCCTACCCCAACCCTACCCTTCACCTTTAGGTGCTTATTCAGGGTTTGTTCAATAGCACCCTCATCAACTTTATCTTATTTAGTATTCATAGCTCATCGTTCACCAATGAGATCAGAACAGCCATGTGTTTAATATACCCATAGAACAGACGCACAAACTGAGACCCAGGGAAGTACAGTGACTTGCCTAAGGTCACACAATACATAGCAAGGCCAGCATTAGAACCCAGACCTCTGGACATGCAGTTTGGTACTCTTCCACTCCCCCACAAAGAAGTAATTTTTTTAAAATGGCTGCAGATGAGGACACCCTTTTTAGTGTTTCTTCTTAGGGTCTAGATCAGGAAAAAAAAAATCCCAGAAAGAAGGCTATTCAAAGTCTGGGTATTTAAACAGTATAAAGAGTCCAATTCCCCTCCCATGGGTCACTCTCCATTCCCCATGAACAGATTATTACTTTGAACCAAGGAGCTCAGAACAGAGACATAACCAGAAATTCTGGCTCCTGGGACAAATTCACTGAGGCATGTAGAGGACAGCCTGAACCAGGAGAGGACAGGGTCAGGCTATCCTCCATGGGGTCCAGTCTGCACATCAGCCACATGGCTACCACGCCTTCATTTTCTGGGAAAATGCAGAAGGGATGGTGCACGGTAGTGAGCATTAGGGAAAGGGTGCTCTGGTGACTAGAACCTCCTGGAAGTGCCATATCCCCAGAAAAGGTGGGGCAGCTACACTGTGCAGCACTGAGCGCAAAAGAGGACGTCGGGGTCATTCCTGGGCCCTACATGGAAGCACATGAATCACCTTCCCCCAGATGTCAGCACCTTGGAACAAAGCCTTCATCACTCCATTCTAATTCCGCCTCTGCCCAAATCTTCTGGCTGCCATGCACTCCTAGAGTCATGGAACGATAGCCACATAGAGTTACAAGGAACAGGAGAGATCATCTAATCCTTTTCTCCAGAATTGATTCCCTGCTGCCCGAGGGACTATTGGGATAGCTTGGTATTCTTGACAAAACTGAGAGCAGCAGCAGAGGTAGGGAGAGGAGGCGGGAGAGGATTGGAAATGACAGGGGGCAATGTCTCTCTCATGTGTTTCTTGATGATCTCTGACAGGTCCGACAAGAGGCTCTCCTTTCACCAGGGTGCAAGCAGATCAGAGCACCCAAGAAGAAGACCAGTGATTAAGGGCATGGCACACTCCATTAGAATGAGCCCTGGCCTTGGTTTTCTCCCCTAAAAAATGTAGGAGTTGGATTAGGTCCCAGAATCACAGGTCTGGAGCCATTAGCCCCAACTCTCCTCATTTTACAGGTAAGAACACTGAGATTCAGGTGGTTGAATTGCATGCCCAAGACCTCAGGGGCAGTGTCAGAGACCATACATCAACCAGCACCATCCCCACTGAGCTATGTGGACGTGTTCTTCCATTCTATCCTCAGCATTTGCCCTTCCAGTTCCGACATTCCACAGATTAAGTTTCCTTCTAACTCCAGACATTCAACAATTCTATCACTTCTGGGGTCCCCCCTTCCTTCTTTCTCTGCCAGGCTCCAACAGGGGCTCCCCACAGCTGCCACTTTTCTTCTGAACCCAGCCCGGCTCGTGGGGCAAGGCAGGCACCATCACTGGAGCGGGCGGCGGGGCGGGTAGCGGTTTCCCAGCTGAGGGTTGGAAGCTGGATTGTTTGAAGACATATGGCATCCCAAGTGTAACAGATAGTCGGATCTCAAGGGGAAACCATTGTTCATTCATCTGGACCGAGTGACATTCTTTATGCAAGAATAACTCTTGATTAAAGGGTGAGTTTTAATGGAAACTAATTAGGCCAGCTCTTTAGCCTGGGCATAACGATCAAATGAGCTGTCGCGCTGTACCTGATACAATGATCTCGCTCGGTACAAGATTTTATTCCTTGGCAATTACACTCCCACGTGGCCCGGCATGTGTTTATTGCCTGGAGCACACATGTCAAATTAAAAAGCAACTAATTCACCTGATATTTAATTATTGCCTCGTACTACAGACATCCAGGGAATGTCAAAGCCAACCATCCTGCATGGGAGACACAGGAACCAAAATCTCCTTCTTCAGCAAAGAAGGAAAAAAAAAATAAGAAAAAGAAAAAAATTATTTAAAAAATAGAGATGAAATATGTATGGACTTCTATAGTTTCTTATTCAGCGGCCTCACAATTCTGTTACAAAACCTACTCTCCCCGATCTTGAATAATTTACCATTCCTGCTTCCTACAGAGAGAAGATTCAGCAGAGGGAGGGCAGCAAGCTAAGGCAGCCCAGACAGCCAGCTCCAATGACGAGCTGGATCTGTTTCTGCCCATGATTAATGCGCTTACCCAGCCTGGTCAGAGTGAAGTTTTCGGCTACGGTCCCTCTGCCACTAACAACCTCTGACAGGTGAGACGGGAGGCTCTCATTCGATCTGAGAACAGGAAGGCCAGGGTACCACTGAGAGAAATGGTCACGCTCTCCTGCACTTAGAGGGGGAGGAAGAGAAGGAGACCCTTCCTCATACCACAACTTAAATGTAAAATTTCCCAAAATCATACTCCAAAAGATAAAGACAGTGTGTCATGGTGGAAAGAGCATTGAGCTGGACTCCGGAAGGCCTGGGTTCAAGTCTCAGCTCTGCTGCTGACTTGCTATGGCGCCTTGAGCAATTCAAGTATGGCACCTTGCTCTCTTTCTTTAAGACTCAGTTTCCTCATCTGGAAATAATCGAATCAGGCTCAATAAGTCCTTCCAGTTCTGAGCTCCCAAGTTTCAGTGTCAACAAAGTTAATCTGATCCTGAGTGGGGAGAGAGCAGACTATAGGTTAGAGAATCAAATGACAATTTGAGAAAGGCATCCATATGAAAAAAAAATAAAAATGTTCCCAGTTTGACCTGCAATTTCATCGATATGGGGAATGACCCCAAATGGAAATACCCTCCACTAATACTGACTAGCAACGCTTCTAATGAATCACAGAATCAAAGATCTAGGGCTAAAAAGCCCCCTTAGCTGAATCTCCACATTTTTACAGATGAGAAAACAGAGGCTCTTGATTTACCCAAGTTCAATCAGGTTGCACAGCTCACCAGGATGTGGATCCCACAACTCTGAGTTGAGCATTCTAAGCCAGCACTCCTTCCCCTGGACCTCAATGACTCTTTATAGTCTTAAAATTGTCTGTGGCGGTGCTGAGATGACAAATGACTACCCAGCTAGCGTATATAAGAGGCTGGACACAAATTCAGGTCGTCCTGATTCTTCGACAAGCCTTCTATCCACCAAGCTATGCTGGAGGAAAATATAATAGTAGCTGATATTTATATGGTACTTTAAGGTGTGTGAAGCTGTTATTACACATGTTATCTCCTTTTAGTATCTCAATAACCCTATAAGGTAGGATATTATAAACAGGTACTACCAGCCCCATTTTACAGATGACAAAATTGAGGCTGAAAGTGGTTAAGTGACTTGCCTGTAATCAAATGGTTAATAAGTGGTAGAGGTAGGCTTTGAATTTGTGTCTTTATAGAACCATGGATCATCCGTCTCAAACCGGAAGGGGTAGTTCACTAACCACATGGCCTCTCGTGTTGCTTCTATGCAGGAGACAAACAAGAGGGAAGTGGTATTATTCTATGGTTGCCCCAATTCAGACTCTAATAGCCAATTGCCCCACCTCACTTTTTCCGTCCTTGCCTCGGATGGAGCAAGGTCCAGCTGAATCCCTTGGGCCCATTGGTGTCCTGTCAAGGAGTAAGTTTCCCCTACATCTTGGATGATTGTACTCCAACAAAAGGCATCTAATTACCCGTAATCTTAATTGCACAGTCTAATACTAAAAACCCTTAATAAGAGAGCTTTTGTATTTACCAAACTACACAGCTCGTGAAAATCCCTTCCAAACATCTGGCAGAAGGCCCGGGCACAGGAAGTGTGGCTAGAACCTCTAATGACTGCAACATGTAAACAAGTGTTTGGTTTCCACTGATAAGCACTTACTTCCAGTGACAGGCTTACCCAGCAGGCGTGGGTGACACCCCACCTCCCTGAGGGCCCTGAGCCAGGGATCCCACCAAAGTGTCAGATCACAAATGAGATGGTGAAGGAACCAGAAGGGAAGGAACCCTGGCTGCAATTCCGACCCTTCTTTGATGGCTTGCTTCACTCTTGCACCTTTGCACCTCAGTGCCCAACCTCACCTCCACCAGCTAGGATATCTCTGATGGGTGTGGTTGGCAGTCTGTCTTTGCCCACCTCCCTTCTCACTTTGCTTTATTAGTCTTGAAATAAAGATCATTTGGTCAGATCACCCTTGTATTTGGGTCCAGGGCTGGCCTAATTTTGTTTTCTTTTTTAATTTTTATGAATATCTTTTGTTTTTCTCTCTTCTTCAATTTTACCTCTCCCTTTCCCTAACCACAGAACCATCCCCTCTAAGAATAAAAAAGGCGGTTCAGCAAAACTAGCTAATAAATCGGCTGAGTTTGATGTCATGTCCCATATCCATGGTCCTTCATCTCTGGAAGGAATGGAGGGAGGCGCATTTTCTCATTTCTTTTTTCTTTAATTATTTTTTAAATTAATAAGCATTTATTTTTCTCTTTCCCACCTCCCCCCACCATTGAAAAATAAAAAAGAACAAAATCCTTGGAACAAATATGCATAGTTAAACAAAACAAATTCCCACTTTGGTCATGTCTCAAGAAGTTGTGTCCTTAACTATGACTCCATCACCTCTTTGTCAGGAGGTGGGTAGGATGTTTCATCTTCGAACCCCTGAAATCGTAGCCAGCCCTCATCTTTTCTTCTGGCCAACATTTGTCATTATAACTACACCATTCAATTTGGGCTTTTTTGTTCTTTTCATTTACATGGTCGTAGTCTTTATGTATGTCATTTTCTTGGATCTAATTATTTCAATTTGCATCCATTCTCATGAGTCTTGCCATGTATCTCTATATTTATCATATTCATTATTTCTCACCACACAATGATAATCCATCACTTTCCTGTACCTTAACTTGTCTAGCCATTCCCCAATCAATAGGTATCTACTGAGTTTCCAGTTCTTTGCTATTAAAAAAAAAAGTCCAGCTCTAAACATGTTGACATCTGTAACAAGTCTTTCATTTTTTGTCATTGACTTCTGTGATATATATGCCTAACAGTAAGATCAGTGTGTCAAAGGACACGAGAATAGATTTGCTTTCTTAGCATAATACCAAATTGCTTTCCACATTGCTTGTTCTGTGGCCTACCTTTCTAGAAAGAAAATACACGTGCACACGTGCACGCACACACACACACATACACACACACACACAAAGAAAGAAAAGTCATGTAGTGAAGTCACAAGAGCCCTAGACTGGAAGTTGGGAGACCTGAACTCTCTAGAACTGACTTCGGTCACTGTTCACTGGGTGTATGTGACCTTGCACACATCCTTTCCTTTCTCTGGGGTCTCAGTTTCCTCTTCAGTAAAATGGTAGTGGAGGTGGGGGGTGGGGAGGTGCATGAACTAAATTCAAATCAATACAATAAACATTTAACTGGTTATATAAGATATATATCTTCACATATCTTATATATATATATGTAGCATGTTACGTTATATTTTATACATCATATATCATATATATCTTATATTACATATCTTAAATTCATATATATTTATATATATGTTACATATCTTAAATTCATATGTATATATATATATATATATATAAATATTTAACTGGCTATATAAGATATAAGGCATCCAATGCTGGGTTCTAGGATACAAAGACAAAAACAAAATTAAACTGTCCCTACCTTCAAAGAGCTTACATTCTACTGGGGGAAAGGGATATGGATAAAATATGTACACAAATTCAACTCAAATGCTGAACTGAATGTACACAGATCAATAAACATTTATGGACAGTCTACTTATTATGTACCAGCCACCAAAGGGAGATGCTGGGAATATAAAATCAAAAATGAAGTCATCACTGCCTTCGATCCCCCGTTAGATTATAAGCTCCTTGAGGACAGGGACTGTTTTTTGTCTTTTTTTATATCCCCAGCACTTAGCATAATGCCTGGCACATAGAAGGTACTTCATAAATGTTTATTGGTTGATTCAAGGAATTAATGACTGATGGTAAAGGAATGAGGTGAACATCAATGAAGGCTTTATAGACAAAATGACAATTTAGCAGAACCAGGATAAAAGATAATGATTCTGAGACAAAGAGGTGAAGAGGAAGTACATTCCAGGCTTGAGGGACAGGGCATGGAATATCATTCAGTGATGAGCAAACAGAAACTCTAAAGGCCCTCTCATTCCATGTTTAAAGGTCCTATCCAGTTGTGACATTCTAGGTTCTATGTTCTAAGATTCCCCCCAGCTCTAACATTCCAGGTTCTATGTTCTAAGGTTTCCTCCAGCTCTGACATTCTAGGTTCTAGGTTCTAAGGCTCCCTCAAGCTCTGACATTCTATAGAATCTCATATCTCAGGAATATAAGACACTTTGTCTTTGTTTTATGATGTGCCCTTCCCAACAGTGGACTGGTCCATTTACAGATTTAAAAACTAGAACTAAAAACCTCACCTGCTATCCAAACTGCTGCTTCAGATGCCCAGGCAATTCTCATCAAGAATTGTTTCCTCTCTTACAATGCCTGTCTGGTCTCTCTGACAGGCACGAGGACCAGTATAAATGCAGAAGGAGATTTCTCAAGGATGAACTCATGGAAAGCAGGCAAGGTCTCCTGCTGGCATCAGCGTTCATCAAAAGGAAATGCAAGGGTCAGGGCAACATCCAACACAAGCTTCACTGAGTACAAGTTCTGCCTAAAAGTTCCATTGGTACCAAAATGAATCCACTGACCAGGAATTGTGGGCAATCAGCGGCATCAGCAGTCTTAAGGAAGGCAGGGTTCAGAACTAGAAGAGATATTGGGTCAATGGGCCCCCAATGGATTAATGGATAGATTTCAGGGTCTCAGTGAACATAGATGGGAAAAATGCATCTTTATTTCAATTTTACTGATTTCCTTTGTAATCTCACGTATTTTATTTTATGCATTTAAAAACATTATTCTGGGAAAGAGTCCATAGTCTCCACCAGATAGCACAAGGGGTCTATGATACAAAATAAGGTTAAGAATCCTTGGCTTAAAGACCATTTAGCCCAGGGATCTGCATTCAGGGTACACATATCCCCAGAGAGTAAAAGAATCTTATTTAGGAAGTATAGAGCATTTTTGGTAAATAATTATATTATCCCTTTTAAATTAAAGCTATGATAATGAAGGTCCATTGTTCAAAACTATACTATAGTATAGTGCTTAAGTGGTGCAGTGGATAGAGTACTGATCCTAGAGCCAGGAAAAGCTGAATTCAAATCCAGCCTTGAATACTTACTAGCTCTGTGACACTGGGCTTTAACCTCCGTCTGCCTTAGCTTCCCCCCTCCATAAAATGGGGATAATACTAGCATCTGCCTTCATGAGTTATAGTCAAGACCAAATGGAATGTCTATAAGAGACTTGGTACAGTGTCTTGCTCATGGTATGTGCTTAATAAATGCTCGTTCCTTTTACTTCCCTTTCCTTCACCCGCTATGGCCAGAGGGAAACAATGCCTGAGATTTATTTCTAGTTGACCTTTGCCCAGGCCAGACCACATCTGGATGATTGCATTCGGGCCTACGTACCACATTTGAAGCAGGTCAATCAATAGGTTGCAACATACTCCGAGATGAGAGACCAAGATGGGGAATAGGCTAGAAACTAAGTCATATGAGGGTATGTTGGAAAAAATGGAAGTGTTTATCCCGGATGATTATTGCCCTCCCTACTCCTATGTATTTATTTTGCATATATCCTTCATTCATCCCTGTGTGATACAATGAAGGGCAAGAACTATCTCACTTTTATATTTCTTTTTGAATTTTGCATTTACCAGGACCTGGGACATAGTAGGTGCTTAATAAATGCTTGCTGATTCATTCATCGAGATGAGAAGATGTAAGGAGGGCATAAGAGTCGTCTTCAATATTCTAAGAGTCATCCTATCAAGTAGGGGTCAGACTTGCTCTGCTTGACCGCAGAAAGTAAAACCATAAACAATGAGAATAAATTGCTAAGGGGAAGGCTTCTCGTTTCCAAAGCAAAGGTGTTCTTCTGGCCTAAAACAGGAGACACACCACAGAGACTGGACAAAAAAAAGCACCTCTCTAGGTTTGGCATTGAGGAAAATGGACAGCACCAAGATGACAAATACCGAGTACCAAAGGCTACTTCATAATTTATTGTGCTATCTTCCACCCCACTTCCTTTGCACAGACTGTCCCTCCTACCTCAAATGTACTCTCTCCTCACCTCCACTTCCAGCAATGCAATCCCTCCTTATTTCTACCAATCTCTCTAGAGTGGTTACCATTAACCATTTTTTGTATCATGAATCCCTTTGACAGTTTGGTAAAGCCTACAGGCCTTTTCTCAGAATAATGTTTGTCATCTACATTCATAGTTGAAGGAAATTCTAAATTGCAGTTAAAGGTTAGTAAGAACAGATGTAATTTTTCCCATCCAAATTCACAGACCCTGAAATCTATCCATGGACTCCTTGGGGTTCCATGAACCCCAGGTTAAGAACCTGAAATTCACCATCTACAGATACTAAGCAATTTACTAAGTAAAAACACAAAATAATTTTAGGTGGGAGAGTCCGTCATTTAGACTTAGAGAATCAAGAAGGTTTCAAGGCACAGCTGTCATGGAATCTGACAATGGTAAATCCCTCAGGACAACATAAGCACCTTGTAGGCATTTTTGTCTCTGCAAACCTGGTATCTTTCACAACACTTTGCACATAGCAATGGCTCATTAAAGAGTTCTTGGATTGAATTGAATGCAATAGAGAGGTTTGGGCTCTGAAAATGGAAAGACTTTCTGACTCATTAGTGTTGACCTTCCCTGCAATGGGGTCCCTTCAGCAATGGCAATAGTGACCCTCTGGCTCACTGGAGGTCTGCCACTGGAGGCCAGGCAACCACTGCTGGGACCAACATGGTGAAGAGTAATTTTTGCTCAGGTGGTTACATGTTGAACTCAACAGTGTCAGAGCTCCCTTCTGACTCTGAGATCCTAGGAAGTTACCAAGCCATCAGTGAAGGAAGGCTGGAGGGCCACAGGCCATATGGGGGGGCAGCCCTACCTCAAACACCCCACAGTCTCCTAGGGCTTTTGCCAGGGGCGCCCAAGAAGCTTTTCTTAGATACCTCTTTGGATCCAGAGGAACCACTAGCCTGGATTCATTAGCTGCCTGACATTACAAGTCTGTGATTGCTTAATTTCCATTTTAACTGCTGCCTCCACCCGTAATGAGCACTCATAACTATGTTTTATATAAAGCACATTATGCCTCTGCACAGCGCCCATAAATGGCCGGTGATTATTAGCTGTGTTAAGAAGTCAGCAGTGCCCCCATCGCTAGGGCCACTTCCCATCTATGGAAAGAAAGCAAAGTCAGGCAGAGGGATAATAGATGGCTACCAGAACTGAGGGCCAAAAGGGCCATCAAGGAAACACCCTTAGAGTTACACAGTCAGCCTGGAGGGGTGATGGACACCTAATCCTTGCTAGAGTTCTGAGTTCCAGCAGGTTAAACTCTGGGGTCCCCTACTAATATGGTGATCCCCTGATGTGGAGGGAGAGAAAACAAGGAAGTAGGAGGGCTAAAATGGCCCAGGTCAGAAACATGGCAGGTCAAAGTTCTCCAACCAATCGATAATGGGATCAGTCTATGACAGTGGTCATTGCTTTTCCTGCCTAGGTGAGATAGGCATACCCAATCTCAAAAAAATTAAGAAAAAAGAGAGGGAGGGAAGGAAGGAAGGAAGGAAGGAAAAAGAGAGAGAAAGAGAAAGAAAGAAAAGAAGGAAGGAAGGAAAAAGAGAGAGAAAGAGAAAGGAAGGAAGGAAGAAGAAAGAAAAAAAGAAAGAGAAAGGGAAAGGAAGGGAGGAAGGAAGAAGGGACGGAAGGAAGGAACAGAAGGAAGAAAGGAAAGAAAGAGAGAGAAAGAAAGAACAAAAAAGAAAGACAGGAAGAAGAAAAGAATCAGATTCTAGAATGTTACAACTGAGAAGAGCCTTAAGGAGTTTATAACCTGGGTCTGTGAACTTTTAATTTAATTATTATTTTGACCACTGTATTTCAATATGATTGATTTTCTTTGTAATCATATGCATACATATCTATATTGTTTACACATTTAAAACATTATTCTGAGATGGGATTCTTAGGTTTCACCAGACTGACAATGGAGTCCATGCCACAAAAAAGATCTCCTGCTCTACAGCAATCCTTGAGGCCCATAGAGAGGAAGGGACTTATTCAAGGTCATATAGCCAGTATATCATAGATTTAGAGTCAGGAAGACCCTTAGAGGTCATCTAACCCAACTCCCTTGCTTTACCAATAAGAAAACTGAGACCCAGTAATGCTGAGTGACTACAAATTCTCCTCTGGTCCCTAGTTGGAGAAACGAAAAGCAGGCGTTATTATCCCCATGCAGCAAGTGGACATCTTTTAGGGAAGCTGAGGAGCTCTTTCCCATGATGCTCTCTGTAGACGAGGGTCCAAGTGCACGAAAGTTGAGAGCAGGGTCTTGTGGGGGAAAGAGGGCCTTGTAAAAGGGCAGAGCTTCTGAAGTTTTAGTGGTGATTAAGAATTTGGACCTGCGTAAGCGAGGGGAGCGTGCTGCCAGCTAGGTAACAAAAAATTCCTGAGGGGAGCTGGGATGATCTGATGGTGCCATGAAGAGTGTGGGGGAGTTACTCAACCAAGAGCTGAGAGATGGGGAGCTGAGACAGGGTGTACACTGAGCCAGTAAACACTGGGACAATAGAGTGAGCAGACACTCCAGAGAGAAGCAGGCACTGGCCTTCAAAGAGGTCCTCAATTCCCCTTCTTTACACCTATTGGTGTGAGGATTTTCAGGGACTGTGTGACTAGCCCTCTGAAAGAGAAAGAAAAAGGAAGAGGCACATTTTGCTTTTATCTTAATTTGCATTTATGATAATGAAAACCTTTTCTATGTTCCATGCTTTGTTAGCCCGAAATACTTGCAGGCGAATGGACGTCCCCTAGGGAAAGGCTAGCAATGAAAGTAGTTCAGACATTGCCATATTGCCAGGAGAATTTCTGGATAGGGGCATGAATCAAAGAATATTATCACGGAGAAGACTTCAGGATGGAACCACGTGAGCCCAGAACTTCAGTAATGGGACATGGGTTGTATCCATTTTGTAGACTGAGGAAGGTGATGCCCAGAGAGAAGAAATTATTTGACTGAGGTCACAAAGCAATAATATTTTTTTTACATTTTTTTTCTTTTTTAGGAAATTGGGGTTAAGTGACTTGCCCAGGGTCACACAGCTAGTAAGTGTCAAGTGTCTGAGGAAGGATTTGAACTTGGATTCTCCTGACTTCAGGGCCAGTGCTCTATCCACTGCACCACCTAACTGCCCCAAACAATAATATTATGACTCAAACCCAGGTCATAGGATCATGAATTTTGGGATAGAAGGGACACTAGAAGCTATTAAGGGAGTCCATACCACTTCCACTTCTCTGCCCATTCAGCAGATAAGAAAAATGAGATTAAGTGAATTGCCCACACAAATAGTAAATGTCGGAGGTAGGGTTTGAACCCAAGTCCTCCTGACTGGTTCCTTCATCCTATCTACTATAACATGTTGCCTTTAGGTTGTTCAAGTCTCAAGACAATGTGCCTTCAATTAGATCACATTAGCTTTCAGTGACTAGGGCTATAATCCTTTTTTTAAACTGGAACTTTATTTTTTGTTTCTTTTTTCACATTTTTAAAATTTTTTCCACTTCATAGCATTTTATCTTTCCATTTACGTGTAAAGATAGTTTTCAACATTCACTTTTATAAGATTTGGAGCTCTAAATTTTTTTTCTCCCTCCCTTCCTCCTCTTTTCCTTCACCAAGATGGCAAGCAATTTAATCTAGGCTATACGTGTACAATCATATTAAACATATTTCCACAATAGTTGTGTTGTGAAAGAAGAATCAGAACAAAAGGGAAAAACATGAGAAAAAAAGAGGAAATATGTATGCTTTGATCTACATTCAGACTCCATATTTCTTTCTCTGGATGTGGATGGCATTTTCCATCATGAGTCTTTTGGAACTGTCTTAGAGCATTGTATTTAGGGACATAATTCTTGCCTAGAGTAAGAGACATCCCAGGTTGAAAATGATGGTGCACGCTGGATCCTCTGAAACAGTGTGGTGGGAAGAGCCTTGGGCTGGATGTTAGGAGCTATGGACAGTGATTCATGACTCTAACTTCCTGCATGATCATGGGCAAATCAACCACCCCTCACCAGGTCTCAGTTTCCTCATCTACTGGGATTTAGACTAGATGGCCTATAATAGATAATGCCAGCTCTAAAATCTACCTAAAGTCAAATGTGAATTTCTTTTGTAATAAATCCTGCTTCGAGATCATCAACTTTGAGATTATTATTTGTTTTCAACAAAGTACTGGAAATGGAAATAAGAGAGCTCATTTCCTGCTTCCCTAGTTCTGACATTCTATTGTTCTGTGTGCTGTGTTCTCTTTGAGCTTTCAGATTCAATGATCTAAGGTTCTTTGACGCTCAGCCATTCTCTTTCCTTCCTAAGTCTTATAGTCTATGTTCTAAAGCCCCATCTTAGCTTTCACATTCTACTATGTGCCAAGGTCCTTTCAAAGTCTGCCATTCTCCCTTCTACAGTCTCTCCTAGCTTGGAAAGTCTGTATCAGGGCTTCCCCTTACCCCCTGGCCTTCAATAAACCTTACCACACACCTTATTCAAAATGAAAGGGAAAAAGTCTTGAGTTTACCATACATTTGTCCATAAAGAAAAATAAGGAGATTAATTCATTTCAGATAGATAGCAGACCCCTTGACAAGCTTCTCTTGGGCTGGGGTGGGGAGTGAACAGGGGCCTATACCCTAGCTCTCCATGTTCAAAGACCCCCTTTCTGACCTGATATTGAAGGCTCTCAGTCTCACAGAGTTGCCATTATATACCACTTTTAAGGAAGAATAACTTTCAGGACAAGTGATTCCTTAGGACGTAAATCCCAATGGTTCCCAGGTAGGTGGGTTCCTAAATTTTGTCAGTCAGGCTGTTAAGGCTGGTGGGAGGCAGCAGGGAGAGAAAGGCAGAAGTCTGCCTCTGTCTGTCCCCTTAGCCCAGCCAGGCAGGATTCATCAGAACCAGGACTGCTGGCTGGGAGATGGCTCCAGTACTCAGGCAGGGAGAAGTCATTGAATTAGCTACTTGAAGAGAAACAGTAATTCTTATAAACTGGTAGGCCGGCGCCCCCCAGTGGCCATAAACCAAATAACAAATGGTGAAAGAAAACAGCTCTGGACTGTGGAAAGCATCCCGGAAAATCAGAGGGACTTTAGATCCTGACAATTACTAGTTGTATGAACTTAGGTACTTCGCTTCTCTCTGCCTCAGATTCTTCCTTTTTAAAGTGAGGATACTTAAACTACCTTCCTCATAGGGTTGGGGTGAAGGAAGAGTTTTATTAACCTTAAAGTTTGGTGGAAATGTGATCTCCCATTATTTTTAGAGCAGAAAAGGACCTTTTGCTATGGGTCACCTGGTCCAATCCCTTACAATTACAGAGGAGGCATCTGGCACCCAGAGAGGGAAGGACCATGCTGAAGGCCACACAGCCAGTCAATATAGAGCCCTCAAGGTACCGTGGAGAGGATGCAGATTTGCAGTCAAGCAGATCTAGGTTTAGGATGTATGCCTGCTCTACCAGTTACTAGCTGTGTGATATTAAGCAAGTCATTTAATCTCCCCGTGCCTCAGTTTCATTTTATAAAATGAAGAGGTTGGGCTAAATTACCTATAAGGTCCTATGCATGTCTAATTTTATAATCCTAAGTGATAAGAAAGAGACCCAAACCTTCCAATTCTAAGTCCTGTGTTGTTTAGACCACTTCACATGAGGTTCCTCACGCTCAACCTATATATAAATACAGACACTCCTCATGGGACAGAAAAGCACGTTTAATGTCCCTAAATATCATTCATTTTTGTGGGGGGTGAGAATAGTGAGTTTCCCTCTCTTGCCTAGTCTGGAAGCTCAGAGGCCACTCACTGCTGATTAGCAATGGAAGTTTTGACTTTCCCCATTTTTAACCAGAGCAGTTTTACCTCTCCTTAGGCAGCCTGGTGGATTCCAGTCTCAGGGGATCAGCATCATGGCACCATGTTTAATGCAGACACCCAATCAGCTCTAGCCCTACTGAAGCCCAGAACTCCTGAACTCCAGCGATCCACCAGTCTCTGCTTCCCCAATAGCAAGGACCTCAAGTGTGTGATACCACACTCAACCCCTTCGCATTATTCTGAGCTACAATACAATAAAAGTGTCAATGTATATGTGACCTGGAACATAAATGTGGGTGTATGTGTCTAGAAGAACATACTTATCTAACATAATGTAGAGGAAAGAGAACTATATATCAATGTATGTGTGACCTGGAACATAAATGTGGGTGCATGTGTCTAGATGAACATACTTATCTACCATAACGTAGGGGAAAGAGAACGAATTGGTCTTAAGAGTTCAAATTTAAGGCTCTAGTTCCAGCCTCGACATTTTCTAGTCCTGTGGTCTTGAGTAAGTCTCATTTCTGAAACTCAGTTTTGTCATCTGTAAAATAGGGATAATGAGCCTGTCTCTCTGTCTCATAGGAAAGTTATACGTCTCCCTCTCTATCCACTGCCCTGGGGAGACACCTGGAGTATTATGTTCGGTTCTGGATAGCACTTTTAAGGAAGAATGTGGACAGGCTGAAGAATTTCCACAAAAACACAACTAATTCAGGAAAGAGACTGAGGATTATGACCTGTGAGGATTGGTTGAGGAAAATAAGGGTGTTCAGCCTAGAGAAGAAAAGACATGGTTCCTGTCTTCAAGGATTTGAAGGTGAGCACCAGGAAGAGGGTAATTGAGGGTTTATTCTTCTTTGTCCATAATCAGTTAATCAATTACCAATTATTTATTAAGTACTTATTATATGCCGGTGCCATGTTATGTACCAAGGATGCAGCAAAAAAGCAAAACACAGCCCCTGCCTTCCAGGAGCTTTGACTCAAGGACTGAACAAGGACCAGTGGATGGAAATCACAAGAAGGCAGGCTTCAGATCAATGCTACGATGAACTGTATAAAAACAGAATTGTCCAACAATCAAACAGATAACCTCAGGTAAGCACTGAGCTTTCTGCCAATGGTACTGTTTGAGCAAAGGCTAGATGCCTGCTTTGTCTGTGATGCTGGAAAGGACTTTTCTGTACCGATGAGGTTGACTCATGAGCCCTTTTCCAACTCTGGGAGTTTTGGTTTTAAGACTGATGTGAGTATATAATGTCAAATTGTTTTCCTTCTCATTTGGGGGGGGCAGGGGAGAGGGGAGGGAGGGAGAGAATTTGGAATTCAAAATTTGAAAAAAGGACGTTAAAATTGTTTTTACATGTAATTGGAAAAAATAAAATATTAATTTTTTTTAAAGATTGATGTGAAGATAAAATGAAATGGATGGGAAAGCACTCCGTAAGCTATAAAAGGTAGAACATTGTACATATATGTATGTATGTGTGTATGTATGGTAATTTTGTTCTTAAGTTATTTCAGTCATGTCTTATTCTTCATGACCCCATTTGGGGTTTTCTTGGCAGAGATACTGGAGTAGTTTGCCATTTCCTTCTCCAACTTATTTTACAGATAAGGAAACTGAGGCAAACAGGGTTAAGTGACTTGCCCATGGTCACAAAGCTAGTAAGTGTCTGAGGCCAGATTTGAACTCAAGTCTTCCTGACTCCAGGCCTGGTGCTTATCCACTGCGCCACCTAACTGCCCCAGTAGGGTAATCAGTACCCTGCTGCTACCTCCCAGGATGGAGCAGTCTACATTCTAGGCTGCTTCCACAAAAGGAGACACAGATCCCTGCTACCTTGTGCGTCTGGCACCAGGCCAGGTAAGCTTTAGCCACTTCTATCTGCCTCGATCCCAGATGCCAAATAGTTTCTGATTCCTGGCATAGACTCTGTCTTGAGTTACTTTATATACTCTGACTGAGTCTTTGAATTGCTTATTACAATCCCATCTAATCTTTGGTCCCTGATCTCTACCCTAGACCCAAGCCTTGGCCCTGTTGTTATTTTTTCTTTTCTTTTTTTCCCTTTTCTTTGGTAATATATTTTATTGATGCTTTTTGTCCATGATGCCATAGTCATTTCTAAAAATGTCCAATTAAACCCTCACATCATAACAAAGAAAAATAATTAAGTAAAAGTACCCAGCACAGTGACCTCATCTAACAGTGTATGCAGCATTCTCCCCTTTGCCCTTCTCCTATGAGGGGGATACACAGGGGTGTTGTTAGTAAATATTTAACAACTGGATCTCCATAAAAATATGTGTACTTTTAAGTTTAGTCTGCATTATTAAAATTTTCTACATCACTCTCTTAAGTCTGGATGGTAAACACAGCAATAAATCAAGTCCTGATTTGTAGTGTTTAATACTTTCCAAAGTATAGATGCTCATATTAAAAATTTAACAATCAGCTCTCGCAAATTGGTTCTAAAACATCCCTGAAGATATGTTTTATTATTTCTTTTGGAACGTTGCTGGTTTTTTTTAATTACATAACGTCTGATTTCTTTTTTAGTACACTGTTGCAATCATATATAACATTCTTTTTTCCTACTCATTTCACTCCACAATGGTTCATACAAAACTTCCTATGTTTCTCTGAATTCCACATATTTGTCATTTCTTATTGCATAATAATGTCCCATTACATCCATACATCACCGAGTGTTTTTTCCACCCATTTCCCAATTGATGGGCATCTATTTTGCTTCCAGTTCTTTTTTACCACAAAGAGTACTGTTATGAATATTTGAGTTTACTTCATACCTTTGATTTTTGTCTTTGACGTCTTCAGAGTATATGCCCAACAGTGTGGATGGTATAAGGTACTTTTCTAGTATGTAGTGGAGTCATATCTTACTTGAGAAATCAAGTTCTAAAGTCAGCACATAAGGTAAAATTCTCACATGGTCAAAAAGTACCCTCTCTATAAAGCATATCTCCAAGGTAAAAAGCTCCTGGCATGTTAGAATAATGTAGGTAACAGAAATTGGCAAGCCAGCAGTCTACAGGTGGGATTGGATCTTAGGTGAAGCAAGCTGTAAACGGGCTGGGGATGAGTGGTAACTAAATGAAGAAAAGCTGCTCACAACCACTGCCTCTCTCCTCTAGAATGATTTTTCCTCAAATTCCACCCTCCTCTCCTCTCCCACAAAAAGGAGGGGTAATTGGAGCTTCCGGGTCGTCTGGAGATGGGAATATTACTTTGGGGCAAGGGAGAAATTCTTATCTCCCAACTCACAAGGGCATACGTTCATTAGGCAGAATGGCAGGTAGTATCATGAGTACTACTTAAATTATTTTTCTCTGTCTTTTTTAATAGCACATAATTGAATTTATGTAATTTAAACATGCATATGTTATCCTTCCTTTATAATTCCAAATTGATATCAAGAATAGCTGGCAAATGAATTCACAGTTCTACCAACCACATATTAATTTACCCATCTTCCCATGGTCCCTCCAAAATACACCAGTCCTGTTTTTCGTCATCTTTTACTCTTTGCAGGGTGTGAGGTGAAATCTCAGTTGTTGTAATTTGCATTTTTCCTACTATTTGTGATTTGCAGTGTGTTTTCATAAGGTCATTTATAGCTTGCAATTTTTCTTTTGAAAACCGTTCATATCTTTTGACAACTTATCTATCAGAGAATGGTTCTTTGTGCTATATATTTGTATCAATTCCCTATATATCTTACACATCAGACTTTTATGAGAGCTATTTGATGCAAATATTTCCCTGACTCTACACTTTCTCTTCCTGTTCTCTCTTCATTAATTTTCTTCACGCAAAAAGTGTTACATGTAATTGAGTAGCCTACTTTGTCTTTTATGAGCTCCTCTATCCCTTGTTTATTTAAAAATTCTCTCCCTAGCCCTACTGGTGAAAGATACATTCTCCTGTTCTCCCTTGACTTTTTTTAATGTTGTAACCTAAAATATTCAGGTTGCATATTTATTACGAGCTTATTGTGGTACATGGTATAAGATGTTGGTCTAAATCTAATTTCTGCCAAAATGTTTTACAGTTTTCCCAGTAAACCTTACCAAAAGGGAAGCATTTTCCCCAGTAATTTCTAGTGTTGATAGAGTAATTTCCTCTCAGTTCTTAAATTTAGCAAATATTTGACTATAACTTTTTATTGCTTCTGAGTTTTTTTGCTTTTGCTTTGTCTGTTCTATTAATCCACTTTTCAGTTTTTTACCTAGTACCAAATAAATACTATGACTACTACATTTCACACAGAGGTCTTTTAATGCTAGGCACCATTGATTTAGAATTCTGCTCATAATTTCCCTTTACATTCTAGACCTTTGATTCCTTCAAATTAATTTGATTAGTTTGTCTAGTTCTACAAAATATTCTCTAGGTAAATTTATTAGTATAGAAATACATCTGTAAGTTAAATTAGATGGTACATCATGTTTTATTATATTAGCATGGCCCAACCATAAGTAAAGATTATCTTTCTAGTTATTTGCTTTCCTTTATTTCTGCAGACTGCATTGTGATTGTATTAATGTAAGTCTTGTATGTTTTCTAAATGGTTAACTACCAGATATTTTATGCATTTTGCAGTTACTTTACATTGAATTTTTCAATCATTTTCCATAGCTTTTATTAATACCCAATTGAAATGCTGATTTTTTGCAGGTGTATATTCTGTATCCTACTACTTTACTGAAATTGATGATAATGATGATGATGGTGGTGGTGATGGCAATACTAGCCAGCATTATTATTATAGCTATTTATGGTTTACAAAGCACTTTACAATATGCTATTTCATTTGATATTCATAATAACCCTGTGAAATAGGTCCTATTGTTTTAAAAACAAATGTTAAAATTATTTTTACATGTAACTGGGGAAAAATTAAATACTAAATAAACACCAAAAAAAGGGAAAAAAAACAGTTGAAACCTAAAAAAAAGAAACAGGTGCTATTATTATTACCATTTTACAGCTAAGAAAACTGAGGCTGACAGGTTAATTGATTTGCCTATTAAATGTCCAGTAAGGGTCTAAAGCAGGATTTGAATTGTTATTCCTGACTCCAGGTCCAGTATTTTTTCTACTGTGCCACCTAGTGGCCATTGGTTTCTTCTTAATTACTTTCTTGGCTTGTTATTTGGAGTATTCTAGCTATGCCATCACATCATCTACAAATCTGAATAATTTCTAACAAAGTTTACACCTTTAATTTTGTTCTGTTATCATATTGTTAAGCTGAGCCTTTCTAGAACTATGTCAAATAATAATAGAGAAAGAGGATATCTTTGCTTTGCCCCTGTTTGAATTGGAAAAACTTTTGATATTTTTCCTTGGTAAATAATGCTAGCTCTTGTGTTAGATACATGCTTTCGATCACATTAAGGAAGGGCCCTTCCTTACCTGTTAACAGGGTTAACATAAATGAATGCTATAGTTTGTCAAAAGATTTTTCTGTCTCTATCGAGATTGTGTGCTTTTGTTCTTTGTTGTTTATACAATTAATTATATTAATTGCTTTCCCAATGTTAAAACATTTTTGGATCAGTAGTAGTACGAATTTGTCTTAGTCAAAATAAAGGTTTTTTTCATTTTTACTGCTACAGTCTCCTTGCAAGGATTTTATTTTTTAAAATTAATTAATTTATTTTTAGTTTTCAACATTCACTTCCATAAGATTTTGTTTTAAATTTTCTCCCCCTTCCTCTCCTCCCCCCTCCCCAAGACAGCATACAGTCTGATATATAGGCTCTACTTATACATTCATATTAAATATAATTTCCCATTAGTCATGATGTAAAGAACAATTAAAACTTATGGGAGGAACCACGAGAAAAAGAAATAAAACAAAACAACAAAAGGAGAGTAAACAGGATACTTCCATCTGCATTCAGACTCCAGAGTTCTTTCTCTGGATGTGGATAACATTTTTCATCATGAGTCTTTTGGGCAAGAATTTTATTTTAAATTTATTTTAATTTGTCTTTGAATGTTTGATAAAATTCACTTTTAATCCATCTAGCCCTATAATTTTGTTTGTTTTTCCCTTTTGCAATTCATTTGTGGTTTGATTTTTTTTTCATTAATTTGGGTTAAGATTCCTATGTTTTGTTTTATTAGTTTGAGTGTTTTATATTTGAGGAGGTACATCAATTTCTTCTGAATTGTCAGTTTTATTGGTATATAGAAATATGTGATAAAAATTTCCTCTCTGCTATAAATTCACCTTGTTCATTTCTTTTTATTTTGGTAATTTTATTTTCTAATTTCCTTTTTTGTGATCGGGTGGGAGTTTTTTTAATTTTTGCTTGCCTTTTCAAAAAAAAAACATAAGTTTTCTTTTTTAGTGCTTTATTTGGATTGTCAATTTGACAATTAAATCTTGTGTGGCCTAACATACAAGACTCTCAATCTTTTTAAATACATGCTCAATTAGAGATCTTTTGTAGTCATAATAGAAATTTTAGATAGATAGATAGATAGACATATATACATATAGTTACATGATATATAAGCTTTGGGAGGTGTAATTTATATTTTGCTTTAGCATGACTGTATTATCTACTTTATTCTGAACACTACTTTAGCCCCAAAATTTGGTATGTTGTTTTATTGATATTAACTTTAACATAATTATTTAGTTTTCTGTGATTTTTTCTTTGACTCAATCATTTATTCAAGGTGTCCTTAGTCTTCATTAAAGTCCATCTCTTTTTCTTATATTTCCTGTATTCATTATTCATTTCACTGTGCTATAGTCTATAAAGGATGAATTTATTATAATTTCTATTCTACATATATTTATGACTACTTTAGATCCTAACACATGATCAATTTTTCTAAAGGTGCAATAGAAATTCTTTGATATTCCCATTTGATGGCCAAATCTAGTTGATCCAACAATTCATTAAGTTCTTTATTTTCCTTCTTGCTTATATCTCAATTGAATTTATCCAACTGTAAGAGAATAATTTTAAAGTTTCTTATTCCTATTGTGCTACTTTAAATGTCTTTTTTCCAATTCACATAGTTTTTAAGAACTGGGGCATTCTACCACTTTGATTAGATGCATTTAATTTGTTTGAATCTGTGATTTTGTTGGTGTAAGAAACTCCCTCCTCCCCCCATGAAAATTGGAAACTATTTTGCATCTTAGAGAATTGTCTAGGGCACCATGAGGTTGAGTAACTTTTCCAGTGACTTATACTGCCAATATGTGTCAGAAGTAGAGCTTGAACCAAAATCTTCCTGATTTCAAGAATTTTGACAAGTAAGTAGAAATGGCATTCCAGGCTTATGGTGGGCGGGTGGGATGAGCAAAAGCATGGAGCCATAAAATCCCATTCTTTGGCTATGGATAGGATGTGGTTCTGTCTAGACACATAGGAGAAAGAAAGAAAAGACTAGAAAGGTAGAGTGGGATCATATGATCGAAGGTCTTGAATGTCAGGCCACACAAGATGAGCTTTATCTTGTAATCAACGGAGAGCCATTGGAGAGTTTTGAAAAGTAGATGCTGGTAATCTGATCAATGTGACATATTAGAAAAATGAATTAGCCCTATGAAAGTTGGCCAGGTATGTTCCTTTAAGATACTCTGTCCCTGTTAATGAATAGATATTAGGCATTGGGAATTGAGCACTAGTTACCAGGCATCTGGCATTAAGATTTGAATATTGTGCTCTTGACAACAGACAGGAAGGACAGTAAACTTTCCTATGGAAAAATAACAAAGACTGTAATAGTCTTACTATAATAGACTATAATAGAGTTTTCTCCTCAGCTCTCTTCTGCTGTATTGTATGGCCTTGGGTAAGTGATTTCAAGAGAATTTAGCAATGTAGAAGAAGGAGCACTGGTCCAGGTGTCAGAAGACTTGGATCTTCAACCTGTCTCTGCCTCCAAATTGCTATGTGAATTTGGGGTCTGTCCCTTCCCAACTGAGGGGTGTCATTGTTCTCTTATGTAAAATGATGGAATTGGATGCATGCATGCATGAAGGAAGGAATGATAAAGCAAACACTTGTCATGTTCTAGGCCCTGTGCTAAGCGCTGGAGATACAAAGACAAAGAAGACAGTACCTACCCTCAAGGAGCTTACATTTTAATGGAGGAAGATAATAAATAAAGGAAAGCAAGAAAAGAGAGAGGAAGGGTACTCACACTGTGGACATCATGGTCTGGAAAAGATCAAGAAGTGGGGTGGTGGCCTGGCTCCCAGCAAAATATTGTGAAAGTCCACATCTAAGAACCAACTGACCCCAAGGGTAGAGGCAAGGGTCCAGTGGGAGATGTATGAGAATGAAGGCAATGGCCAAAGGACAGGTGGCATAGTCTGGAGATGGCCTCTAAAGTTTCTTCTACCTCTAACATTCTATGATTTAAAGTGTCTTGATTTCAGTTTAGTGGTAAAAGTTATGGACTGGGGCAACATGGTGGTGAAAAGAGAGCCAAATTTGAAATCAGGGACCTGGGTTTGAATCCCAGGTGTGCCATTTATTAACTTCATGAACTTGAGCAATGAATGAATGGATGAAAGCGTTCAAGTACAAAGTGCAAAATGCACTTTTTCAAGTGCAAAGTGCAAAGCCCTGCGCTAAGCTCTGAGCAAATAAAGCAAAAGGCAAGAGTCATTATTCAGAAGAAGCCCAAATTCTAACTTTTAGAAGTCTAGATAGAAAAACCCTGTGGCCCTTCAGATGCAGAGGCAAAAGAGATGGGAATGCATCTTATGTAATGGCATTTCTATTCATGAAACCATCTTGGCTTCTGTTGTTGGATCATTGGACAACTCCAAGGACTTGGGGGTAGAGAATTTTCTTTTCAGAGTCTTCAGTAGGTGGGAACCTTGCAGGGGAAGTTGCCACTTTGCACCTCTCCAAGGGTTGCTTTCCTAGACTGTGGTTGCAGGAGCCAGGCTAGAAGCACAGACAGAGGGTTGGGCTTATGGTCCCATTGTTAGCACTTTGTTGGTGGTTAGTAATAGTGGTAGCAGAAATGGCAAGCCTGTTCTCCACAAGGATTGCTCCCTTTATAATGCCTGCAAGAGCCAAGCTAAAAGCTTTAAGAACTCTGGAGTGTGACTCAGTCTCTCTTCTGATTCAAATACCTTTCTCTGGGCTGATTAGGGAAAGTTTGTCTCATGGGGAAAAAAATCCAGGATGCCAATCAGTTCCCAAGCCCCTATGGCATTCAAACTTCTAATGTCCCTTCCAGGCCTAAGTTTATGATCCTGTGATCTGAAGTGAGGAAACTTGGGTTCAATTTTTGGCTTTTTCATTTACTGGCTGTGAAAGGAAGGGAAAGGAATAAGCATTTATTTATTTATTTATTTTAGGCAATTGGGGTTAAGTGACTTGCCCAGGGTCACACAGCTAGTAAGTGTCAAGTGATTGGTCTAAGGTCAGAATTGAACTCAGGTCCTCCTGACTTCAGGGCCGGTGCTCTATCCAACGTGCCACCTACCTGCCCCCTGGAATAAGCATTTATATAGTGCCTACCATGTGCCAAACACTTCATAAATATGATCTCCCTTGATCCTCACAACAACCCTGTGAAATAGGTATTGTTATTATCCCCATTTTACAATTGAAGAACCTGAAGCAAGAGGTTAAATGACTTGCTCAAGATCATACGGCTAGTAAGTGTCTGAGACCAGATTTCAACTCAGGTCTTCTTAACTCCAGCCTCAGTGTTCTATCCGCTGAACTACCTATCTGCCTCTAGCTGGCTTTTTGATTTACTAGTTTCATGACTTTGCATAAATTATTTAGTCTCTCTAAGCAAAGATTTCTCACCTGTATGAAAGGGATAATGATACAGCACCTATTTAGCATCAATTAAAAAGGACTGAGTTTTATAAACATCAATATCTTTCAGTACATAAAAGACACATTAGTTCATCATTATGGGTGATTCATAACCAAATACCTCCCTGTCTAATGACTTGCTATAGCCAAAAATATTCACCATCACCTCTACAATCACGCCCCAGAGGAATGACCTTCTGGTCATGAGCCTCTGTGAACCTATCTGGGCTTATCCTCAAACAACAGCAACAATATCAGCCCATTGTTGGAGGTGAATGAGATGCCTCTCCACCTTGGTGCTGCCAGAGGGTATGATCCCCTTTGAGAGCCACTAAGATCAAAAAATCAATGCCATGGACCTTAGTGGAAGAAACTAGAAATTTGAACCCTATTTACTATAATTAAACATAATGTAAATGGGACTATCACATTAAGCATCTACTATATGTATAAGGTAGTACAGATTGTTATAAGATCAGATGCAAGAGGGAGAGAGGAGTTGGGAGAAAAGGAAGGAAAAAGAGAAGGAGAAAAGAGAGGAGAAGAAGAGAGAGAGAGAGATCCCTTTCTAGCAAGAAGGATCCATCCATCAATCAATATGCCTTTATTAAGCACCTACTATGTGCTAGGGATGCAAAACTGTTTCTGCCCTGAAGAAGGGGAGAGATAAGCATTTACTAAGTACCTATTGTGTGCCAGGCATTGTGCTAAGTGCTTTACAGCAAGAGAAAAAGAGAGACAGAGAGAGAGACAGAGACATATACATAATACATATATATATAAGCAAACATTTAAAAAAGACATATGTGTGTGAATATATACTTCCATGTACATAGATACACACATGCCTGTATGTATGTCTGTTTGTACCACAAACAGATTTTTCTAAGCCAAAAGCAAGTTCCTTAAAGGCAAATATTGTTTCACTACCATCTTTGTATCCTCAGCACTTGACACTTGATAGACATTTAATAAATGCTTATTAATTGACTGATTGAGAGGAATATGAAATCCACCAAATTCAATCCAGACCCCTCTCCTCTTCCCTTTTGATTCTAGGTCCATCTACCCATTTGTCCGTAAACAGTATCTGTACAGATATATATAGTGATATGACAGTTCTGGGACCTATCCGTAGAAATACACCTCATAGTTTGGACAATAGTTATTCTTAAAACATTTGCTTTTTTCCTGTGTACAGAATGAAGTCAAACTCATCTGAGAAACTGAGGATCCCATGTAGGAGACTCTGTAATATTCCAGGGTGTGAAGCAGCCACTGCATTAATCATCTTGACTTTTGTCCTGTCACTGGACTTAGATAACTGTGGAAGAGTGAGGCTGATGGCTTTTCACAACTCTGCCTCACTTAAATCCAATTCATGACCAAGTCAAAATATCACCCATCATCCATTATTTTACCTTAATACCGTGACATCATTGGTCTTCTTTGAAAATGAAGGATGAACAACAAATTACTGTTGTAAAGATTTTATGGAGGAAAAAAGGAAAGTGGAAGGATCAGTACCTTTGTATGCCATTTTGATCACCTTTTGGGGGGTAGAAATGTCAACTGTAATTTGGCTTTTGGTTGCTCATTATCTTCCCCAATTTCAGATATCTTAAGAATTGTTTCCTAAATGAGTCTAAAATTGGTTCATTTTCAGCATGAACCCCCCTTGTACATGCACTGTCATGCAACTCACCAAGTACCATGATATTGAAATCCAAATGTGGGAGCTCCACCATCATTGATAGACTGGTTTGTTATCAAAATGTTGCCAGGTCTTTCCCATTTTGTTCAGTGGGCAAGGGGATATGGTTAGGATGCCACTAATCAATTGTCCCCTCCAACATACACACACACACACACACACACACCACACACCACACACCACACACACACACAAATTCAGATGAGGAATTGCTGTAGGACTTTCGTGGCATATTTAAAACAACACACAGAGAACTTATGAATCAAAATAGGAAAATTGCAAAGTCCTAAGCTGGGAGTCAGAATGCTTGCAGTTTAAGTGTTGGCCATATTATTTACTCATCATTTGACCCTACGTGAGTCTCTCTCTGGGCCTTAATTTATCCATCAGTAAATTGGAGATAATATCCCTGCCTTGCTTCTCACAAGGTTGTTGTGAGGATCGAATGAAATAATAGTTTTGAAAGTCCTTTGTAATTATAAATTTCCATATTAATGCAAGTTTTTATTAAATTATATACTTTGTTGTTTCTTTCTGTGACATATATAGGACTGAAGATTGAACTTGGACTAAAGCCTGTCAACAGGGAACAGCTCTAAGAAATTCATTAATTAGGGTCATGTTTACACTTCTGTTGTCAGATAAACCCATCTGTTTGTTTAAACCAAGGTCTCCTTAGTCTTCTGCAGTCATCCCTGCCTGTCACTAAAAGATGTTTGAAATATATATATATATGTAAATAATTAACTTGCTTCATTGGTAGGCATTCATTAACCAATTTAATTAAGTTTTAGAGATATTAGCCTAAGTCCAATCTTTAGTCATGGCACCAGCGGAAAGACAACAAGGTATTGTTGAAAAGAGTTATGGGACTTCAGGGTCATGTGACCCAACAAGATGGAGGGCTAGATATTTTCTCTGGTCCTCACAACCTCTCAGATCTTTCAAAAACAGAAAGTATGCACCAAAGATAAAACAAGTTCAGTTGTCTCCATGATCTAGGATACCCAGAATCCAAAAGGAAGTTTAAAAAAAATGAACTGATGCATACTCTTAGCTCACTTAGCATGATCATCCCCTTCCCTTCCCACCTCTTGCCCACCATGCTACCAGCAGCAAGGCTGCACTAACAGACCCAACGACATGAGGTCTTGCAACAAAACCCAATCCTACATTTCGGTCCCCCTCTCCCCTTTCTTTCTAGTGCCTTGAAGATCTTGACTCCAGGCTGAGGAAGTTTGCTTGGGCCATGACAGACAGTGAAGCAATGGCTGTATTCTGTGCTGCAAAATATCACTTCAGGGGAATGGGGGAAGAGAGGGAAGGGGGCAGGACATATGTCTACGCTTGAAATAGAGCTTAATCCTAAGTTCTACCTTTCCTCCTCCCAGAACCTTGGAGACCCAAACTACAGAAATCAACCCTGTAACACCAGCATGAAAGCTCTCAGAACTGTCAGTAATGGACAAGAGAATTGAGAAACATAGGGAGTAGGACAAGACACTGGAACAGGACATCTTTGGGGAAAGATGTTCTATAGCACTCCCCTAAGCCTATGGTACAGAGCTCAGCAACTAGCTGGGGCCACTTCTGTTCCCACAAAAGTCACTTGGAACAAAAACTTAGGTTGGTGAACCATGAATTGCCCAGTGTGGGAGGAGGCTGAGATGCTTTGAGCTCTAACTACCAAGGAAACACCTCTCAGAGGAGAGAGAGTCAGAAAGTGAGTAATAGGGGAAAATAAAGATGGGGAGGCAAGAGAAGGCTGAAATTGCCAAAGATCTCAGGAAGAAGAAAACTCAAAGACTTTTAAAATAGGTAGATAAATCAAAAGTGAAAACATTGAAAGCAGGAGGAAATATAACCCCCAGATCAACTAAATAATTCAGATATCAATGAATAAATACTACAAAAGGAAAGAAAATGATCAAACACTTGATGAATAGGAGGACACTATGGAATTTGAGGAGAAGTGGAACCACAACATACTATTTCTGAGTGGTTTAAAAGAGAAACAAGAATTATGAGAGCAGAATATATGGCCTGCAAAGCAAAAATAATGGGCAGAATATAAAAACTTTAATTTGAGATAGCAAGAAACAAAAGAGAAAATAACAGATTTTGAATACAAATACACAGAAGTGAAGGACAATCTATAAGAACAGAAGCAAAATAAGAAATAACTTTAAAAGAAAATATGCTCATTAAGCAAGAAGAACATACTGATCTGATGACAGGGTGTATTGAGAGAACCTAAGGATCATAGGTCTCCCAGAAGAACCTGACAAGACAAAAAATCTTAATACCATAATGCAGGAAATAATACAAGAGAAGTGCCCAGAACTTCTGAACACAGAAAATGAAACACCAATTAAAAGAATTCATAGATCACCTCCAGAAAAAAAAATCTAAGGCTCCAAACTACAAGACACAGAAAGGTTAAATTTAACAACTTAATTCAAAAACTAGTTTTTCAACCAAACAGGAGAAAGACCTTCAAATACAAAGGAAAGGAAATTCAAATAACACAAGACTATTCTGTACCCACCAGAAAATGCAGGAAGGAATGGAATAATATGTTCTAAAGAGTAATGGAGCTCAGGATGCAGCCCAAGGTGACCTGCAAATTTAGGCTTAACCATTAAAAAAAGGATGGATATTCAATAATAAAGAAACATTTGAAACATTCTTAGAAAGAAAACCAGACCTGAAGAGATTATTTGCTTCTCAAACATCCCAGCCAATAAAATTAGAGAAGCGATAAACGAGTGCAGCAGCAAAGTTCAACAACAGCAACAGAGTAAAAGCAGAGAGACTAAGACTAGGGTGAAAGCAGAAGTCAGGTGGAAGTAGCAGTGAAGAGGCAGGCCTGGGACATTACGGATACCTCAGAAATTTTAATTCCATGAGAAATACAGAAAATAGAGAGAAAATAGGTAATTATAGGAGTTATGGACAAAAACATAAAAATCTAGAGTAGACAGAAGGTGAAGGTAAATAATAAAAAGAATGAGAGAAACCCTCTTTGAAAAGGGGAACAAAAAATGAAATTAAAAAAACTAATAAACAGGACTAATTGAAAGGGAGGGAGGAAAGGGGAGTCTTCTTGACTAAGAGGAAAAAAGTTGGGGAGGGAGAATCAAATAACCAGATAAAATCAGGAGAGAAAAAGGAACTAATAAGCAATTAGGGAAAGGGGCAATAAATAGCAGGAGGGATCATAGGTGAGAGTCTGTGGGAGTAGGGCCATCTTAAAAAAGAATAAGCTCAAGTAACTGAAGGAATATAGGACTGTGTTTACACAGGGAAAAAAATATAGTTTAAAAAATATTAGATAGAGACAAATAAAGGAAAACATAAACCTAATTTTCATTACTATAAATATGAACAGTCCTCAAAAGAAGAATTGGAAAGTATTAACAACTACATAAAAAATGTTCCTAATCATTAACAATACTATAAATGCAAATCAAAACAACCCTGAGGTTTTCCCTCATACCCTACAAATTGTCAAAGATGACCAAAAAAACACCTGTAATCAATGTTGGAAGGGTTGTAAGATGATAGGCACACTAACACATTATTGGTGGAACTGTAAAATGGTACAACCATTTTGGAAAGTAAGTTAGAATTGTGCAAATAAAATGACTAAAATGTCCATAACCTTTGACCTAGAGTCTCCATTACTGGGCTTATACCCCAAGGAGTCCATCAATAAGAAGAAAATTCCCATATATACCAAAATATTTGTAGCAATACTTCTTTGTGATAGTGAAGAATTGGAAACAAAGTAGATGTCAATCAATTGGGGAATGGCTAAATAAATGGTGATACACAAATGTAATGGAATATTGCTGTGCTACAAGAAATTGTGTATGTGATGGATATAGAGAAGCATTGAAAGATCTATACAAACTGATAAGGAAAAAATCAGAGCCAAGAAAACAATATAAACATAACTACAACTATAAAGAATAATCACATAACAGAAACTCAAAAATGAATGCAACAAAAATTATAAAGACCAAACATGAATCAAATGAAGAAATACCGTAAAACACTCCCAGCCCATCCTTTCATGAAGGTGAAAAGTCTGTTAAGTGTTACACATTGTACCTGTATTCAGACTTTTGCGGCGGATCCATCAATTGTGGTGATTTTCTTTTCCTCTTTAAAAATACTATTTATTATATGGGGGGGAGGGGGAAGAGGAAGTGAAAGATACTGGAGATAACTACAATGCAAGGAACAGAAAATATCAATAAAAACATATTTAAAAATTAAAATAAAAGCTTCTGACAGAGAGAGGAGAGATGGGAGAGAGGGAGAGGGAGAGGAAGAGGGGGAGGGCAGGGGGGAGGGAGAGAGGGAGTCAGAAGACCTGGGTTCAAATCTAATTTCATGGATCTTGAGCTGTGAGGGATCTCAGAGGTCATCTAGCCCAATTCCTTTGATCTACAGATGATGATATTAAGAGAATAAGAGGTTAGATTACTTGTCCAGAAGTACACAAGTGATAAATGTTAAAGGCAGAATTCGAACCAGGTTTTCTGATGCCAAAGCTATGCTATCCCAGACCCTTCCAAAACTGAGATTTTGTGATTCTAGCTTATCATCTCTACCATGTAGTTATCTTTGGGATTTTGGGTAAGTTACTTAGCCTCCCTCAGCCTCAGTTTCCTCCTCTGTAAAATGAGGGACTAGATGCCTTCTAAGTTCTTCCCAGCTCTCAATCAAAGGATCCTCTGATCTTTAACTGTAGCTATACCAAAAAGAATATCTGTCTCTGTCTGTCTTCATCTCCAGTAGCTAATTCAATTCAATCCAGGGCAATAAACATTCATTAAGTGCCTCTTGTATGCTAGGTACTGTATTAAGCACTCAAATTAAACACATACTCTATTAATACATACTCAAAGATCTAATGTCCATGATATCTGGCCCCATGGCATTACTGGTACAGCTGAGGCAGGAAGGGGCATAACACAGTGCTAAGTGCATTACAAATGTGATCTTATTTCAGTAACACTGTTGAATATAGTGTCTTCTGTTTGAACATAGTTTGCTGCTGAGGTTTCAGGTTGGGCTCAACTGGTAGGCCAAGAGAGTTGGAAAGACAATCCTTTTTGGAGATGACTGTCCTCTGCCATGGTTAGGCCTCATCTCAAATATTGCATCCTGTTTGCATCCAGAGGAGGGCAATTAAGGTACTAGAGGACCTCCCAGCCATGGTCAATGAGGATAGATTGAAAGAACTGAGGATCAGTGAACCAAGAAGTATTCGTTGAGTGCGTACTTTGTGCCTAGCACAGAGTAGAAACTTACATGCTTGCCTCTTTTTCCCTTTCTTTCCCCCCATTATTCCTACAAGGTATCCCAAATTTCGTAGTGAAGTATCCCAGATCTAGCGGCACATAGTAGAAAGACTCCCTGACCCACCCCCAGAGTTACCACTCACATGGTCATTTCCCATCAGGGAACAACTTTTTACTCCTTTGATCTAGTGGGCAGACCCACAACCAAAGCATCAGGCAAGCTATAAGATTCACCTAAGAACACAGGTACAAAAATACCTTGTAATGGTACGTCACTTCCTATGATGAAAATATCTGATTAATTTATGGTAGCTCTTTTCGTGGTGGCTAAGAATTAGAAATTGAGAGGATGCCCATGAGTTATAAAAATGATGAGCAGGTGGATTTCAGAAAAACCTGGAAAGATTTACATGAGCTGATACTGTGTATAGTGAGAAAAACCAGGAGAACGTTGTACATAGTAACAGCAACATTGTATGATGACCAACTTTGATAGACTTAGCTCTTCTCAGCAATACAATGATCCAAGACAATTCCAAAAGATTCATAATGGAAAATGCTATCCACATCCAGAGAAAGAACTGTGGAGTCTGAATGCAGATCAAAGCATACTATTTTCACTTTTTTTGTTGTTTTTTTCTTTCTCATGGTTTTCCCTTTTGTTCTGATTCTTCTTTCACAACATGTCTAATGTGGAAATATGTTTAATACAGTTCTACATGTATAACCTATATCAGATTGCTTACCATCTTGGGGAGGGAGAGGGGAGGGAGGGAGAAAAAAATTTGGAACTCAAAATCTCACAATAGTGAATGTTAAAAACTATCTTTACATGTAATCAGAAAAAATAAAATACTTTTAAATAGAAAAAATAATCAATCAATAAATAAACATTTATTAAGTGCCCAAAAATTTTCAAAAAGAAAATATCTGATTAAAAGCAATTAATTTTAGAGAATTGAAAATATAACTAAAAGAGACCTCCTACTGAGGACATTACGGCATTACTTGCATGTAACTCAAGCAGAGTTAGGAATACATACACCTAATTCTAACGTACACATTCAGGTTCACCCCAGAACACTCTAAGGGGCCTGGCCCACTTCTGGAAGAACATGCTTAAATATAGCAGCAACAACAACAATAACATCTAAATAATGTTTTAAGGTTTGCTAAGCACTTTATACATATTATCTCATTTGATCCTCACAAAAACCCTGAGAGGTAGGTACTAGTATTATTATCCCCATTTTGCAGATGGGGAAATTGAGGATGAGGGAAGTTAGATGACTTGCCCAAGGTTACACAGCTAGTAATAATCTCAGGCAAGATTCAAACTCAAGTCTTCTGATTCCTCTCAATTCCTCACAGTTTCTTCATTCTGGCTTAACTGTCTGGAGAAAGATTCAGGGACATCTATTTTATCAGCCTCTGATCCTAGCTTCCTGCAGACTGACCTCTTTATTGCTGACCTTGACCATGGTCAGCTCCATTTGTTGGTCACTGCCAATCTTGGCTTATGGCAGTGGTCACACAAATGCCAAGTCCCACTTCAAGGAGTATGTAGAGGATCCCATTTGCCCTGTCCTACATGCAAATGCTCTGATTACACTAATTATATTGTTGTAAAACAGAGCCCAGAAACTGCTACTAGAAACCTACTGGGCTCCCTCAGGAATGTGCCAAGAAAAGAACTTTTTTCTCCTCTTTTATAAATAATACTTTTCTATAATTGAGTCTCTCTGTTTCTGTAACATTCCACCAAGGGATGTCGGCATGAGATGTGAACAATGTCTTCCTAACTCCCTGTTAAGATAATTAAATTTAGATCACAACACTCAAGTGGGAACCCAATTCCTAAACCATCATGGAAACAAAGCCAAAAAAGGAAAAGAAGGAAAAAAGCCTGGGAACATGCTTCCCTGTGTTATTTGTCTCTTTCCATGACATGTAAGGTAGGGAGGCATTAATGAATTCAGCCCAGCATGGGCTGGCATTGTGTAAGGATTTTTTTTCATATATTTTTACTACATTGTACGAAAAATTGTCATATTCTGTTAGGCAGCTGCTTAGAGAAAAGCTTTGACAGAGGATAATTGGATCTATTTTTACTGCCTCTTCATACAGCATTGTTAGGGGAATGTACTGTACTGAGTTCCACGTTCCCGTTTCTCACACTTTTTATTTTCTCCTTAAACAATCTTTTACTATGGAGGGTGAGCCCGGAGCCACTCAGCCCAGAATAAATGAGGTTGCAAGTGGTTCTCTTATGTGGTACCCCAGCCTAGATCATGGAAACAGAGAGGACTGAAGCTTAGAAATCATCTAGTCCAATGACCTCATTTTACAAATGGGGAAACCAAGTACTGAAAAGGAAGAAAAATCCTAGAATCACATGCGTAGAGCTAGAATGAAAATTTGAGGTTATCTGCTCCAATCTCTTCATTTAATCATTAAGGAATCAGAAGCTCAGAAGGTAATAGAGGGAGACAGTGAGGTACAGTGGAAAGAGCAGGGGTTCTTTGATACAGAAATGATGAATAATGAAATACGCATTTTTGAACATGGCCTGTACAGGATTTTGTTTTGGTTGACTAAACTTGTTTGCTACAAAGCTTTTGTTTTTTCTTTTGTTGTTTTCCAGGGCGTATGGCTGGTAAAAAGAAAAAAAAAATTGGTAATTGAAAAAAATTAATTTTAAAAAAAGAACATGGGTCCTGTAGTCAGAGGACCTGGGTTCAAATAACCAGGTGTCAGTTAGATGATACAGTGGATAGAGTACTGAACCTAGAGTCAGGGAGACCTGAGTTCAAATCCAGCCCAAGACACTTATTAGCTAGGCAAACTTAAGCAATTCATTTAACCTCTAACTCAGTTTCCTCATCTGTAAAATAGGGATAGTAATAGCATCCTCCCCCATTGTGAGGATCAAATGAGATAATATGTGTAAAATGCTTTGCAAACTTTAAATCACTAAATAAATGCTAGTTATTATACTGAGCATACTTCCTTTGGCACTTACCTTGTGACCCTGGACAAATAATGTGATCTCCTTGGGTCTCGGTTTCCTCATCTATAAAAATAAATAAATGAGTTGTACCAGAAGACATCTGAAACATCTTCCAACCCCAGATCTATAAGTATATGAGCCTAAAAACCAGGTCCAGAGCCAGAATTCAAACTCAGGTCCTGTGATTCCATATCCAGGACCCTTTCCATTCCATACTCTGAGAATCTTATAAGGTCTCAAAACAGGTCAATGCTATGACAAGAACTCATGTCTCCTGAATGTTAGGCCAGGGATCTTTCTACCACATTACACTCACTGAACATATTACAAGGAGGTATAGTTTCTTCGTTCCCCTGGACCTTATACATTTGTGGAAATCACTGAGTCAGAGTGCTGGAGCCTAGCCATTTGTGAGCACCAACCATTACACGTACCTAGTTACCAGCATGTGAAGACATAGAGACAGAGACAGAGACAGACAGAGAAAGAGAGAGAGAGAGAGAGAGAGAGAGAGAGAGAGAGAGAGAGAGAGAGAGGGAGAATGCTAGTTATCCATTCACGATTCTTTCAGTAAACTGAATGATTTCTACCTATTCATGGAAATATATGGTGTGTCGGAGCACTAGGAGATTTTAAAGATTGTCTGATCTGACCCTTAATTTTGTCTCACAATCATTTCCTAAGAAATTAAAAAACTTTCCTATGTAAGAAATGTAGTTAAGTAAGACTTCCCCATATGGGAATTATAACTGAAGAATATATAACATTTCATACTATTGTCTCCAATATCTCTCAAATGAAAGGAAATGTGTTCCAATATCAATCCTCTAAAACCAACATCGATCATTTCATTCGATCTGAATTTTGTTGTGAAAGGTATCTCTATATGTTATATTTAAGTTGTTTGTCTGAGTAGATTATTAAGGCATATAGTATAAGATGCTGGTTTAAGCCTGGTTTCCACCAAACTACTTTCATGTTTTGCCAACAGTCCATATAGAAAAGAGAGTCCTCCCCCTAGTAATTCTCATCCTTAGATTTATCAAACACTGAGCTACCATTTTAATAATGTCTAAAGCTTTCTTACTTTATCTGTTCCATTGATCTATTTGTTCTATTTTAAACCAAAAGTTTTGATGATAACTGCCTTATAACCTAATTTTAGTTACCATTATTACTCTACTTCTCCCCTTTATTTACATTTTTTTGTTATTTCTCTCAAAATACTTGAACTTATTTTCTTCCAAATTAATTTTTCAAATTATTTATTTATTTATTTTTAGTTTTCAACATTCACTTCCATAAGATTTTGAGGTTTAAATTTTCTCCCCCTCTTTCTCCTTCCCACCCAAGACAGTACAATCTGATATAGACTCTACTTATGCATTCATATTAAGCATATTTTCCCATTTATCATGATGTAAAGAACAATTACACCTAATGGGAGGAACCACAAGAATGAAGCAATAAAACAAAACAACAAAAGAAGAGGAGAGCAAATAGTATGCGTCTACCTGCATTCAGACTCCATAGTTCTTTCTCTGGATGTGGATATCATTTTCCATCATGAATCTTTTGAAGTTGTGTTAGATTCTTGCATTGCTGTGAAGACTCAAGTCTATCAAAGTCAGTCATCGCAGTGTGGCTGTTACTGTGTATTATGTTCTCCCGATTCTGCTCATTCCACTCAGCAACAATTCGTATAAGTCTTTCCAAGTTTTTCTGAAGTCCACCTGCTCATCATTTCTTATAGCACAATAGTATTCCATTACATTTATATACCACAACTTGTTCAGTCATTCCCCAATTTATTGGCATCCCCTCAATTTCCAATTCTTTGCCACCACAGAAAGAGCTGCTAAAAATATTTTTGTACGTGTGGGTCATTTCCCCTTTTTTATGATTTCTTTTGGATACATACCTAGAAGTGGTATTGCTGGGTCAAAGAGTATGAATAATTTTATAGCCCTTTGGGTATAGTTCCAAATTGCTCTCCAGAATGGTTGGATAAGTTCACAACTCCAACAATAATGCATTAGTGTTCCGATTTTCCCACATCTTCTCCAACATTTACCTTTGTCCTGTTTTGTCATGTTAGTCAATCTGATAGGTGTAATGTGGTACCTCAGAGTCGTTTTGATTTGCATTTCTCTAATCAATAGTAATTTAGAACATTTTTTCATATAACTATAGATAGCTTTAGTTTCTTCCTCTGAAAACTGCCTGGTCATATCCTTTGACCATTTATCAATTGGGCCAAATTTTTTAAGTTATTTTGCCTAGTTCTATATATTAGGCCCTTGGGAGTTTGATAGGTATAGAATTATCTGTAAATTAAATTAGGTAGCATCACCATTTTTAATCATACATGGGAAGTCAAACCAAGAACAATGAATATTTTCCCATTTATTTGTTTTTCTTTTTTCTGTAACTAATGTTTGTAGTTGTATTTATAAAAGTCCTCTGTGTTCTGAACTTAAATTCTAACTATTTTATACTTATTTTAAATGCAGTTTCTATTTCTGTAATTTCCTCCTAATTTTTTATTAATGTTGTACAGACATGCTGATGATTATGTGGATTTATTTTTTGTTCTACATTGCTGCAGCTATTAATCACGTATGCTACTTTCTTTACTAATTCTCTGGGGTTTTCTAAGTAAAGCAACATTATTATCCAAAAATAGGATGTTTTTCTTTTTACTCTTTACCAATATTTTGTAATGTCTTTCTCACATCATTGTATTACAGTCAGAATTTCTAGTATGATGTTAAATAGTAGTAAGAAGGCATAGCCTTGGTTTAAACCTGTAGTCACTGAGAAATGTTCCAGTGGTTCTCCATTGTTAATAGTGATTGCTCTTGGATATGTGTGTGTGTACAAACATACATACATGCATACACATCTACATATATTTACATATGTATGTGTATATATATATTTGGTCATATTAAAGAAGGCTGTTTCTATTACTATGCTTTTGAAGGATTTTTAACATAAATTAATGCTAAATTTTATAAATACTTTTCTGCATTTATTGCTACAATGTTTTTGCTGTTTATATACTTAATTATGCTGAATTTTGTTTCTATTGTTGAATCACCACTATATCTCTGACATAAACATAATTTAATAATAATGAATAATTTCTAGAGCATCTTTCCTAAAATTTTATTTAAATTTTTGTGTCAATATTCACTAATAACATTGTTCCATATTTTCTTTCTCTATTTTATCCCTTCCTGGATTGGATTTCATGACCATATTTGTCTAAGAGAAGGAGAAGGGTTTTTTTTAGTAAAGTATTTTCTTTCTCTATGATTACAATAATATTTATAACACAGACATTTAAGTGCCATTTAAACATATGATAGTATTCACTTGTAAATCCATCTGGACCAGGTAGGTGAGTTTTTTTTCCCACTCACATTTATGGTTATTTTTATTTTTCTGAGAATTAATGGTGAAGATCTCTATTTCTTGTTTCATTTATGCAAGTATTTTATATTTTTAGATAGTCAATTGTTTTATTTAAATCTTGATTTTTGCTGGCAGATAATAGTGTGAAGTAGTGCCTGATAATTCCATTCATTTAATTGTGAATTTATCTTGTTCTTTTTTTGCATTTTGGCAATTTGATTTCCTTTTTCATATGTTAAGCCAACTTAGTTAATGGTATATTGTTATTCTTTTTCTTGATGTTCTTATATTTTAACAGTTCAAAAATATTTTACTTTTAATTTTGCCTATTCCTCCTCTATTTTCAAACTGTCTCTTTTTTGACAAGAGGTTTGAGGTTTTTAATTTGTAGATTTTTCTAATTGCTTTTAATTCATTCTCAGTACATTAATGCTTTCTCTTCTGTTTTGGTAAAATAAGTTTTCAAAGATATAAATTTTTCTCTGAAAACAATTATAGCCACATCTCATTAATTTTGCCTATTGCTATAAATCTCTTTTTCACAAAAAATTAAAGTAATGTTTTTATGATTTGTTGTGCAACCAAATCTTACTTTAAGATGTCATTACTTAATCTCTATATCTTTGCTTAGTTTCCTTTATTGATTGCAATTTTATTACATTATGATCTGTAAAATGCATTTTTTTTGTCATTTTACATTTTTTTGTGTGAGACAATTGGGGTTAAATGATTTGCCCAGGATCATACAGCTAGTAAGTGTCAAGTGTCTGGTCTGAGGCTGGATTTGAATTCAGGTTCTCCTGACTTCAGGTCCAGTGCTCTATCCACTGTGCCATCTAGCTGCCCCTACACTTATTTTTCTGTAAGCCTTAGCAAATTATTAGTTTTTTTAAGTACAATGTAATTTAAAGAAATATGCAAATTCTTTAATATTTCCATTAAAAAGTTGCCATAGGTCTTTTAAATCTAATATTACCAACAACCTGGCTCTCCATTATTACTCTTTCCCCTTATAAACCAACTAAAAGTCCTTCCTCTGTTCTCTCTTAGTTATGTTTTAATTTTACCATTTAAAATGTTGACAACCAAAGAGATAAAGAAATTTACTCAATGTTACATCGAGTGAATGAATGGCAGAGCTGGGATTCAACCCCAGAACTCTGTGAAATATACTTTCCACTCCGTCAGTGATTGTCATTCTTCAATAGCAGATACTCATCTTACCATGATAGGAACATGATGGGCTTAGCTTCCGGGCTGCTTCAATTCAAAAAGAGGTCATGCATAACCTCTTGAAGTCATGTCTCCCTCATGAGGGACACACCACAGTGAGCTCACCATGAGGGTTTCTAATCTCCTCATCTCCTTAGAAAAGTCTGCTTTCAGGGCAGCTAGGTGGCACAGTAGATAAAGCACTGGCCCTGGAGTTAGGAGGACCTGGGTTCAAATCCAGCCTCAGACACAAAACAGTTACTAGCTGTGTGACTCTGGGCAAGTCACTTAACCTCAATTGCCTTGCCAAAAAAAAGAAAAAAAAAGTCTTCTTTCCACCCTTGTAGTCCAGCTGGGACTAGCCCTAGAACCCTCCAGAAATATCCAAACTTCTTAAGATCTCCAACCCATGATCTTCACGGTAGAGGTTGTAACAAAACACCTGGAACATCTAGGCTTACTACATTGTTCATGGGTCATGTCTGCTACCAGAAACCAAGATGGAGGGAAGCTTACTCTGTGCAGTTTTCCTTACCCACACTTTGCCACAGCATGTTCTACCAATCATTTAAAGGATTAGACAAAAACCACTTTACCAAAAACAACTATAGGTAAATAGCAGAGACACATAATACAGCTTTGTCCAGCTTTAGTTGCCTTATCGGATAAACGGGGAGAGGACAGGGGGGACAAGCATTTATTAAGGACTTGTTACTATGTGCCAGGTACTATGATAAGAGCTTTACAGATATTGTCTCATTTGATTCTAATAACTTACACTGGGAAGTTGGTGCTATTATGATATTTCACAGTTGAGGAAAGCAGACAAAGGTTAAATGACTTTCCCAGCATCACGCAGCTAGTAAGGTCTGAGGCTGTAGTTGAATTCGGATCTTCCTGACTCCAGGCCCAGTGCTCTATCAACTATGTCACCTAGCTATAATAACTAAGTACCTAATTCGCAATGTTATTGCAATTATTAAATGAGATAATGGGCATAAAATACTTTGCAACCCTTAAAATGTTATATAAATGTCACTTACTGTTAGCCTGCCCAGCATTCCATGCATAATTGATTCTCAATAAATATTTGGTGAGTGAGTAGAAATCTCCCCAAAGCAAACCACCTTTTTTCTTCACTCCAGGTCCAGTTCTCTACACACTGTACCACCTAGCCACAATATATTTCTTGAGGGATTCTCTTATTGGTCCAAGTTTCTTCTAACTAACATAAAGAAATAATATATTTGGCATCAGGAGGCCTGAGTGTGAATCCCAAACCTACTGCTTGCCACCTGGATGACCTGGGTAAGTCGCTTTGTGCTTCTGAGAAATAGTTTCCCCATCTGTGAAATGGGCACAATAATGCTTGCACTAGCCAATTCATAGGGATGTAACAGAGAAAGTGCTTTATAAACTCCCAAGCACTGAGGAAGTCTAGGCATTCATTCAACCAGCATTTATCAAGCACCTCTTATACTTAGTACAGATAGGAGATGAAAAGCAAAATAGTCAAAGAACATATTTTCTACCAGGAGATAATAACATGTAGACAACAAAAAGTACACAAGGCAGTATGGCGGGACAGGAGAGCTAAGACCTGGAGGGAGCAGAAATGGCCTCATTTCTGGGAGCCCCAAAGGAAGCTCCTGGTTCTACGAGTCAAAGGTGAGGAGGAAGTACATGCCAACCACAGGCAAAGGCAAAAAGATCGGAGATCTCTATATGGGAACCACAAGTGTCGCAGGACGGATGGAAAGTGGACTGTGTGAAGGGGAATAACATACAGTAAGATTGGAAAGGGCTTTCAATGCCAGGGGGGTTTGTATTTTTTTTCCTTAGAGGCAATAATGAGCCACCAAAGTTTTTTGAGGAGAGGAGGAATTTGGACAATCTCAGGTTTTAACTGGGTCACTGATACTAATTTGGGTCGAGAACAGACTGGCCCAGGGTGAGACTGAAGACAAAAAGGGTGTCTTTAAGAGGTTGTGGCAAGAGTCCAAGCACATGTTGATGGAGGCCTAGGCTAGGAGAGTGACTGAATGAGAGACAAAGGGAAGGATAGGAGAGCTGTGCTCTATCTTTTCCTCTGGGTCACATGCTACTGCTTTCCCTTTTTCCTCAATGGTCTTTCCTCTCTTAGAAACCTGGGTTCGTTGACATATAATAAATGGTTATGGAATATAGAGCATATGTCATCCCCTGTTCTATAGCAAAAATCTGAAGAAATTTACTAGTTATATTTCAGCAAGACCAAACTTGCCAAGTCGGTGAGAGCATCCCTTCAGAAATATATCACAGTGAGATGGTGTAGTATTTTAAAAGCTGGACCTGGAGTCAGGGAGACCTACATTTGAATCCTGCCTCAGAACTTACTGTATGACTCTGCGCAGATCGCTCGACCTCTTAGAACCTCAGTCTTTTCATCTGAAAAATGGGAATCATAATAGCACCCTACCTCATAGGGGCATTGTGAGGATCACATGGAAAGTGTTTTGCAAATTCTAAAGCACTATACAAATATTAGCTATTATTATTATTGTTGTTATTATCATATAGAGTGCTATTAAGGCTTAAAACTGAATTAAGATTTTTGGGGCACTGTGTATATTCATTATGTCTAGGAGACAAACTCCCTAAAGCTACCCATTGACCATCGAGGCCATGAAGCTTTACATTCATGCCTGGGATGACTCTAGAAGCCCCTCATTCTTCTTGGCCTAAGAGTAAAGATTGCCCACGTATCTTCCTTATATAGCATCCCTAGGAGGGAGGAATGCAAGTGTTATCCTTTAAAATTTATCAATGACAACGTTGATTGAGGAAGTAAATCAATCCATCAAGCAATAAACTTTTATTAAACTCCTACTGTGTGCCAAGATCTCTGGGCTAACCTTTCAGAACCCAAAGAGAAAAATTAAACAGTCCCTTTTTGCGAGAAGCTGGCAATCTACTGGGGAGAGAAAATGTGTGCATATTTAAATATACACAAGATTTGTTCTGTTGTTTCAATCATGTTTGACTCTCTGTGACCCCATTTGGGGTTTTCTTGGCTCATCCCACTGTAGTGGTTTGCCCTTTCCTTTTCCGGCTCATTTTACAAATGAGCAAACTGAGGCAAACAGGGTTAAGTGACTTGCCCAGGGTCACACAGCTAGTAAGTGTCTGAGGCCAGATTTGAACTCAGGAAAATGAGTCTTCCTGATTCCAGACTGAGTGCTCTATGCACTGTAGCATCTGAGTGCCTGTATATTCAAGGTGTATATATGAAAAATAAATACAAAGGGATTTGAGGAGAGGGTGGACACACATAGAAGGAGACATTTGGACTGAACTTTGCATTCCAGGCACAAAGCATAGGCAGAGAAGAAAGAGATAAAAAGTCCTATGTAATGACAATAAGAAGATCAGGTTGGCTAGAGTTCAAAAAATAGAAAAATACTGCTGAAATGGGTTGGAGCCAGATTGAGAAGGGCTTAAAATGTCCAACAGAGGATTGTGTGTTACATTCTAGAGATATAAGAGAATCACTGAAGTTGGTTGAGCAGGGGACTGACCTGGTCAAACATGCTTTAGGAAAATCCCTTTGGGGGCAGCTAGGTGGTGCTGGATAGAGCATCGCCCCTGGAGTCAGGAGGACCTGAGTTCAAATCCAGCCTCAGACACTTGACAGTTACTAGCTGTGTGACCCTGGGCAAGTCACTTAACCCCAATGGCCTCACCTAAAAAAAAAATCCCTTTGGCAGCTGTGTGGAGGATAAATTGAAGCAAAGAGAGACTTGAGGTGGGGAGACCACCCAGACGGCCATTTCGATGGTCCAGTCTTGAGAAGGGATGAGACTTTGAACCTGGGTGGTGGCCATGTAAGTGAAGAGAGGACACTAGAGATTGGAGTGAGCATGGAGACAGGCTTGACAAGACTTCCTATATTGGGGAGGGAGGCTGAGGAATAAAAGATGAGTCTGAGATAGTGATTGTAGGAGGCTAAAAGGTGCCTTTGACAGAGTTAGAGAAACAAAGACTACTCTAAGACCCAGAGGCAGTGGTGGAATGGAGCTGAGTCATACTATGCTCTTGGGAGCTGACCTGTTAAATGTTCAGTGTGAATGTTTGCACCTTAAAAATTGGCAAATGCTACAAATCGGGACTTGATTGATTGGGTTTTTTTTAATTGTCTAGACTTAAGAAAGCAATGGAGAAAATGTTAATACTGCAAATTAAACTTAAAAATGTATTGTGCACTTTTGTTTTTTCAGAAAGCTGGTGCTTAAACATTTCTCAAAGGCATTTCGAAGATCAGTCAGCCAGCCCAGACCTGAACATGAATTCTATCTACGACATCCACTGTGAGTTCGCCCAACATCCATCTGAGGACTTCCGGAAATGAGGACTTGCAGCCTCCAAGGCAACCCAATCCACCTGTGGATAGCACCCATTTGTCCGTAAATCAGGCTGAAATCTGCCTGTCTGAAATGTCATTCGGTTCCCCACTTCTTTGGGTTTCTGAGCCCAAAGGTCACCCAGAGAGTCAGGGGAAGGACCATAACTCTCACGTCCAGGCTTTCTGCCTCCTGGTCCCATGTTCTTCCCACTTCAAGCTGCCACTTGAGCAGAGAAAGGCCCCAAAATTCAATTCCCATATTTGCAGCAATCTCTTCCTTTTGCCTCCCCCTATCCTTCACTCCTGTGTCTTCAATCTTTCCACCTCAACAACTTCCCAAACTTTCCCAGCTCTTGACAATGAAGTGCAAAGAGCAGGCATCCAACCCGATGCTCCAGGAAGTCACCTCGTCAAAGAGCTGCCAACGTTTAACACGGAAACCATCTTGATTAAAATTCCCTTGGGTACCAACAACTCATGCCTCTCACAGACTCAGAGCAGATGTGTTATGACAGGGCCCCAGCCAGAAGCACAGGTTCCATTTGGAAAAGTCAGACAAACCAAGCCTCTGAGCCTTCCCTTATCAGGGGTCCTTGTTCCAGAAAGAGAGAGAGAGGCCAGAACAGGGAGAGGACTGGACAACAGGCCACATGAAGAGTGCTGGGGATAACTGAGGAACTGATAACGTCTAGCCTGGAAAAGAGAGAACTGGGAGGGGGAAGAAGAAGACAATAGCTGTCTGTAAGCATGTGGAAGGGGGGTTTGCCCTATTCTGGAGCAACAGGTAGATGATGCAGAAGCAGACTCGGGCTCTATGTCGGGCCAAACTTCCTCAAAAATGGAACTGTCCAAAAGTGGAAATGTGACAGGATCCCTTTCACTGGAGGTCTTCGGGCAGAATCTGGAAGAGCGCTTGTCTGGATCATAGACATAGAGCTAAAAAGGATGTTGGAAATCAGCACATCCAAACCCCACCCCCCAAACTTTACAGATGAGACCCTGAGACTCACAGGTAAAGAACCTGGCACTAGAAGAAACACAAAGAATCACAGGGTTAGTGCTGGAAGAAACCTTAGAGACCACCTGGTTTAAACCCCACATTTTACGGATTGAGCAACAAAAGCCTGGAAATATTTCTAAGAGCACAGGTTTATATCTGAAAGGGACCTGATAAGCCGCCTTGTCTAATCTCAGCTTTTTACAGATGTGAAAACTGAGGCCTGGAGAAATTAAATGATGTGATTGCCCAAGGTCACCCACAAAGGGAAGGTGTGGGATTTGAACCCAGCTCCTGTGACCCCATCCCCAGTGGTTTTGGGCACTGCACTGTAGAGCCTTCACAAATGGGTTGGAATGGTCCCCAAGGTCCCTTCCAGCCCTGGGAGTCTCAGGCTCTGTGAAACCCTTGGACCTTTGCACTAAATACATTAATACCATCCCAGGATTGCGCTGGGCAGTGATGGTCAGCACAAAGGGACAGACAAGGGGAGATTGGCAGAGAGTGCAGCCTGATAATGAGTTAGTTGAGGAAGAATCTGACGTTGGGAGTCAGAGGCCATTGGAATTGGTTGACGATTGCCCCTGGAGAGGACAGTGAAATCCTCCTGTTATATCACTGTAAATTCATCAAGAAGCATTTCCTGAGCACTTGTACTCGATGAAGATCCCTGGGCTGGGAGATACAGGAATAAGATATAATCCTGCCCTCATAGAACTTACAATCTAATAAGGGAAAATTAAGACAAATGTAGAGATATCTTAAGACATCTAGGTGGGCCTGGAGTCAGGAAGACCTGAGTTCAAATCTGGCCTCAGGTGCTTCCTAGCTGTGTGACCCTGGGCAAGTCACTGTTTGCCTCAGTTTCCTCATATGTAAAATGAGCTGGAGAAGGAAATGGCAAACTACTCCAGTATCTTTGCCAAGAAAATCCCAAATGAGGTCATGAAGAGACAGACATGACTGAAACGACTGAACAGCAATAGAGATGTCTATGATACTAAAAGAGTATGCATGATAAACACATAATGGAGTTACAAACATAGTATCATGCAATGATAGAAGAAGAAAAGACAATTTTTGACTTTGGACAATCAGGAGGCTTCCTGGAGGAGGTACTTGAACGGAGCCTTGAAGGACAGAGAAAATTGTAGAAAGACAGAGTTGGGGCAAGGAGGCATTTTAGGAATAAGGAAGCAAACAGTGTGAGCAGAGGCCCTGAAACTTTAATGTAAGAGACCCAGCCACCTTCAAATGATGTTCCCTGGTCCTCTGAGCAGCCATATTCAGAGGATTAGTGCCAGCGTCATGATGTAGTAGAAGGAGCAGTAGGCTTGAAAACAGAAGTGCCTGGGTTCAAAACTAGCTGTTTAGACAAATCACTTCTCCTCTGTTAACTTGTTTTTCTCATCTGCACAATGCAGATGGGGGAGTGGGTGTGTATTGCCTCAGTGGCCTTTCATGTCCTTTCTAGCCAATGGGGCCAGTACCTTAACCAATCCTCATATGTAATGTGAAGGCTCCCAAATCCCTGTCTCCTCTAAATCTGCCCCAGACACACTGACCCACAATCACTCGCCCAGAGGAGCAGAACCTCGCTGAGGCCCCTCTGCAGAACATTCTAGAATGATCGTACAACCTCCTGAAACGGATGTTTCTTCAGATCAATATCAAAGTGACTTCATGTTCAGTAACTTGGAAACCAGCGTAGCCGGAGCAGGAGACCGGAGAACAAATGCTTAAATTATCAGACGAGCGTCAGACACATTAAGTTAATTTATGTAATAATGTACGCAGAGAGATGGGAAGGTAATACGACAGACATAAATTAGACGTTATTATTGTCAGCTCGAGGATGGATCGTAGTGGGGCATCAAAATAAATTCTGCAATGTTGATGTTTACAGAAATGAATAAGGAGTGAACTCTTGCAGAATTGGGTGGGGAGGGTTTCGGAGTGCATTGGTGTTCATGGGCACAGGTGAAGGAGGGGGCTAAGAGCTGACCTTGGCTTCTCTGTTGAGGAACTGCATCACCCCGGCTTGCTGGGAGTCTGGTGCCCCCAAGGTAAAGACGTGAGAGCCAGCGTGGGCCACTGGGTCATTCCTCAGGAGTTGTGCAGGGAGCTTTGGGAGTACAGGTCCCAGAATCCAAGATCTTGATAGAGAAGACAAAAGAAATCACCAGGTCTTCTCCAGCCCCATGCTCTAAGCTCCATTTCCACCAAAAGGGACCTTCATTCATCATTATCACCATCATCTCAATAATAGCAATAATAATACAGCATTGAGGGCAGTTAGGTGGCACCATACTGCATAGAGTACCCAACTTGGAGTCAGGAACATCTTCCTGAGTTTAAATCTGGCCTCAGACACTTACTCGCTGTGTGACCTTGGGCAAGTCACTTCACCCTGTTTGCCTCAGTTTCCTCATCTGTAAAATGAACTGGAGAAGGAAATAGCAAACTACTGCAGTATCTCTGCCAAGAAAACCTCAAATGGGGTCACAAAGAGTCAGACATGACTGAAAAATGACTACACAATGTATGTTTGTATAGTACTTTAAGATTTTCAAAGCACTTTACAAATATTGTCTCATTTTGTCCCATAACAACAGTGAAAAGTAGGTGCTATTCGTATCCCCAGTTGCCAGATGAGGAAATTAAGGCAGACAGAGGTTAAGTGACTTGCCCAGGGTCACATAGCTAATAGGTATCTGAAGCAGATTTTGAACTCAGGTCTTCCAGTGCTCTATCCACTGTACTACCTAAAATAAGAAATGAATCCTGACCTTCGTTAGCACCTTGCCAATTACAGAACCTTGCATTTAATGATTTTGGTTGCATGAGAATACTGCCTCTTCCTTAGGAGTGGATTCTCACGCATGGAGATAGTCACGCCCTCAGAATCTCACTCTCGGACGAGAATCTAGCAAAATGATCTGGAAGTCTATTCCCTCCGGTGGCTGCCCTCCATCCCCTCCGTACAAAAACCGCCCCGTCCAGAGGAGCAGCAATGCAGTGAAGTTAGAGTTACCAGCTACAGAGATTACATCATGCTGGAATCTTACAATGTCAGAAGAGGCTGCAGCACCCCCTCAGGCGTAGTAGCGAGGATGCAAACAAGATTGTTTACCAATATAATAGGGGTAATTAGGATATTTTTCTTGACCTGCTGAGTTGGGGAAACTCCCAAAGAGTAGAGCCTATACCCTGGCCCAACTGAGTGGCCAGTTTCGGAAATTATGGGAAGAAAGCTAATGTACCGATCTGCCTGAGAGCTACAAACAATCAGAAGCTGTGAAGCTTCCAGGTTGCTGACAAATTTGTTAATCATCTCCTTGACACAGCTCCCAAGAGCTAGGAATTTATACACTACTTTGTAATCAAATCCATCATCTGAATATCAGAATGTTGTTGCTCAGTCGTTTCAGTCACGTCTGACTCTCCATGACCCCATTTGAGGTTTCCTTAGGAAAGATACTGGAATGGTTTGCATTTCTTCCTACGGCTCATTTTACAGATGAGGAAACCGAGGCAAATGGGATTAAATGACTTGTCCAGGGTCACATGGTTATTAAGTATCTGAGGCCAGATTTGAACTCAGGCCTTCCTGACTCCAAACCAGTACCATACCCACTGTGCCATTTGGCTGCCTAGAATATCAGAATAGAAGTCCCTAAACCAAGGGTTTTTAACCATTTTGTGTCATAGACCCCTTGGGTAATCTGATGAAGCCTATGGACCCCTTCTCAAAATAATGTGTTTAAATGCATAAAAAATACATAGAATCACAAGGGAAATTATTTATGTTGAGTTATTAAAATGTTTAAAAAGCAAGTTCATGGACTCCAGCTTAAGAACTGTGCCTTAGACCAAGCTTGAGTAGTTCTCAATCCTTCCACAGTTCCAGTCTTCATTGCCTTTCCCTTGGGGTTTCCATCTTTCATGGGTTTTCTCATGCCACACACACCTATGGAATCTGGGATCTCAGAGCTAGAAGGGACTGAGAGGGCATCTAGCCATGACTGAAAACCATTCTCAAGCATGCCCAGCAAATGGCCTCTGCTCAAAGAGTTCCCAAGATGGTGAAATCGCTATTTTCCAAGGGAGTATGTAGCCTCAGCTTAAAGACTTCAAGAGATGAGGAGCTCACTACTTCTCAAGTCATCCCATTATAGTTTTGGAAAGCTCTGATTGTTAAGAAATTGTTTGTTATAATGCAGGTGCAGCAGATAGAGCACTGAGTCTAGAATCAGGAAAGCCTGCATTCAAGTCCCAAATCAGAAGCTTACTAGTTATGTGACCCTGGACAAGCTACTTAACATCTTACCTGCCTCAGTTTCCTCAACTGTTAAATTGGGATGCTAATAATAGTACCTACCTCACAGGGTTGCTGTGAGAATCAAGTAAGTTAATATCTGTAAAGCGCTTAGGACAGTGCCTGACACACAGTAGGTACTTAATAAATAAATGCCTTCCCTTCCCTCTTATAATAAGCTGAAATCTACTTCTCTGCAGCTGATAGCCACACTCTTAGTTTTGCCCTCCTAGCCCCAGCAGGATAAGTCTGATGTCCCTCATGTAATTGTCATCCTTTCAGATGAAGACTTCTTAATACCTTCCCAATCCTTTTGCTGTATGATGTTGGGCAAGTTACTTGCCCATTCTGGGACTCAGTTTCTTAATTTGGAAAATGGGGCTAAGAATCTTTCTGCATATTCACTCCTCCACTTATTCTCAGCTTGAGATCATAATCTTAGGATCCTATATTTAGAACTGGAAGAACACTTAGAAGTCATCTTGTCCAACCCTCTCATTTTACAGATGAGAAATCAGAGACAAAGAAATTTGAAGTTTCTTGCCTCAAACACACACAGATCTTAAGTGGCAGTGGTAGGATTTGATCTCATGTCTTCTGATGTCAAATCCAAGCATGATGATATGTTGAGCTTTTAAAAGGCAAAGGCTCTTGAACTGAGCTCTGTTCTAGGGCGCTAAAGCCCATTTGGCTACAGATGAGTGGGAGGAAAAAGGATAAAAGATCTATTGGTCTGGGCAGGGAGGGGTGGAGTGTATAAACAAGGAAAGAGGATGATTTCTGTAACTTCCTTCAAGACAGCTATAATGCCCTTTGACTATAGCAGGGAAACTTCCATATTAATATTAAAATCCACCAGCCTCCATCAAGGTTAACTGCAGTCAAATTTACCTTGCCAGCTTTCTACCATCTGCCTTCTTTGAAGCAATTTGCTCCTCTCTTTAATCATCTATTCTGCAGGATAAATATTAGCAGGTCCACAAATCTACTAAAATAAAATGCCCAACATAGGTAATCCTTGGTGACAGGTAAATGTGAACAGACAGAGAAAGAGAGAGAGAGAGAGAGAGAGAGAGAGAGAGAGAGAGAGAGAGAG
>NW_020949548.1:16227511-16254918 GCF_900497805.2 Vombatus ursinus | reverse complement strand
AGAGAGAGAGAGAGAGAGAGAGAGAGAGAGAGAGAGAGAGAGAGAGGAGAGAGAGAGAGAGAGAGAGAGAGAGAGAGCGAGAGCCTGGCTTTGCCTCTACATCTATGTTACAAGGTGATAACTCCCTCTTTTCTATCATTTTAAGGCTTATGAAACACTTGTTCCATGTCAAACCTGGGAGATGAGTGGTGCAGACTCAAATCCAGCTCTGCTGTCTCTGGGATGCTTTTTCTAACTAGCTTCCTGAATCAACAAGAATTCACTGAGTGCCAACAATAATGACGAGTTCATAGTCCTATTCTCAGGGACACCAATAATGGGAAAAAATCCACTATTGATGGGGAAAACTAATAAATCAATCAAAAAAAGCATTTAGTAAATGCTTACTGTGTGCCAGGAACTGTGCTAAATGCTTGAGGATTCAAAGAAAGGCAAAAACACAGCCCCTGCCCTCAAAGATCTTACATTCTAGTGGAGAAAGCAATACATAAATAAATACATACAGAGTAGAGAGAAAGCATGACCTTCTATGGCCCTGCCCTCAGGGACATCAATTATGGGAAGTTGAGGGATATCAATAAGGGGAAGTCATAGCCATGCCTTGAAAAATACCAATAATGGGGAAAACAATCCCACTTTCAGGGACATCAATTATGTCAGTGGCCATCATCCCACTCTTAGAGACCTTAAAGTCCCATTGTATAACATGTGAAACAAGAATAAAACACTATATTACCATGTGTAGTTAAATCGTAGATTGTGTGACTCAGACCACAATTACAATAGAAACTCAGAGAAGGGATTGACCACCAGATGACAGTTTCCACATCCTAAGCTGTCCATCTAGTACCTTCTCTATCCATCTGCTTTCTTGGGCCCTGACTTTGGGGAGCAAACACCTCTCTACCCAGAATATACACAAGTACACACACACATACATGCACACACATTAGGATGGATGTACATTGGGCGGAGGGGAGCTAGATAGGAAGGCTATGCTGTCCATCATTACAAGGGCCCCATGATACGAACCTGGAGGCACCTTCCCCACATCTCTTAGCAAAAGCCAGGCCACTCCACCAACCTTTTTAACATTCGACAACATCTTTTAAACAGATGACTTTTAATAAGTTAATCCATTCATTGTCTGCAGTGCTGCAAAGTGACATAGGAGCACAATGATGGCTAATTAAACTTGTTCTGTGAAAACTAATTTGTCAAAGCCAGAAGCACAGTTCATGGATAAATGCTAATATTTGAAAGTCAAATTAAAGTTGAAAAGGTTTGTAATAACAGTTAATTAACTCCTGTTTTGTTTTCCTCTTGCAAACTTGAACCAACTGCAAGCTGGCTCCTCTTTAACATTTTGGACCACAAAGATAAAATTCAAAGCGTGGAGAGGAGCCTTTGATGTTGGTATCCTCCACAGATTAGATATTATTTTAAGATCTCTTTGTTTAAAAATTCATTTTTATTATCCCGGCATGAAATGCATGGCAATTCCCCAAATACCGAACCATCGGGGCAATTAACATCGTCGATCGACACCATCGTCCTGATAATTAATACAGACGCACTACCTCCCCGGTGATTGCTGCGAGGGCTGGATTTTTTCTGAGCAACTGTTCATTTACAGAATCAGTTTCATCCTAATGAAAATGGATTGTGAAACTTTAATGAACAAGACTTTGCTGTCATAATAATAAAGACTTTGAAACAACACGAAGACCTACATAGCGAGCAGCTGACGACGCTCATGTTGCCGCAGTCTATCAAACCAATTAAGCCCCATGATGAATATTTACACCAGGATTTTTTTAAACTCTATGACATAAGCTAAACTCGTAAAAGTGAGTATTAATTCTGCATCAACAGTTTCTGACATTACCTCTCAGTAAACTCCCATCCACCCAACCAGATGATGGTGTCTACTTGCCTGTTTGTCTTCACAAAAGTCAACAAAGGATTGAGTGGCTCTGAAAATCCAATTTGCATATGGGGCATGTGTGCCAGCTATGGAGGACAAAATCAGTCAGTCTGGGATTGGGGGGCAGGGATGTGTGTTGGTATGTGTGCATGTGTGCCTGAGCTTGTGGGCATACACAAATCTTACATGTATGTGTGTTTGTATGTCTGCATCTACATACAGATGTCTGTGGATATGGGTATGTGTTATATGTATGTAGAGACAAACCAGGATGAAAGTATTGTCTTGTGTTTGTATACATGTATATGTATATGTAGGTATATTTATATGTGGTTATATGCATATTTATATATGAACATGTATCTGTACATATGTAGCCACAAGTACATGTCTATTTGGATGCATATGTATACACATGTGTACGTTTGTGTCTGCTGGTCCATGCACAGCTGTGTTCATGCATTCAGACATTTATCTGCAAGGATCATAGATTTAGAACTGTAAATTATCTCAGAGACCATCTAGTACAAATTCTTCATTGTACAGATGAGGAAACTGAAGCCAAAGGAAGTTAAGTGACTTTCCCAAGGTCATACAAGGAATAGAAATTTGTGCCCAGGCCCTCCGACTCTGGAGGCAATCATCTTTCCACTGCATCACATAATCTCCCAAACTATGCATGCATGAGTATGTCTACATGTGTTTGTGTATATCTGTGTGCACATGGACATGCATGCGTGTCTGTGTATTCTTACATTTGAACACCTAAATATATACATGTGTGTGCTGGGGATAAGCAAATTCCAAAAGTACCAGGAAGATAATAACAGGCATTAGCATAACCAGCCATTCTCCTGCATTTCAGAGAAGTCTACAATTTTCCTAGGAAAGCCCTGGGATATATTGGATGGAGCCCCATACGGGATAACAATAGATAATCAAAGAATGAAGGAAAAGACAGAGAACATACAAGACCCAAGAACTCTGAGCACGCAGCTACCTGGGGCCATTCAGTGTCCCAGGAAATAGATCCGCACCCATCAATCTCCTCTGAAGTATCATTGCATTACAGTCGCATTTATAAGCTGATGTTCATAACGATGACCTTAAGTCATAGCACCACAGCATCGGAGGGATGGAAGATGCCTCAGGGGGAATCTTGTCCAAATAGTACTTATACAGAAATCTTCAACATCCTGGACAAGATGTCATACGGTGTCCTTTTGAAGACTTTCAGTGATAGAGAGATCCCTACTTTACCCTTCTACTTACTGATTGAATATCTCACATTTCAGTAATGGTGGTACCTAGATGTCCCAAAATGCACAAAGGATATTTTAAGGTACCTCATTAAACATTAAATCAATCATAGATCTACTGAGTCTCATATACAGAAAGGGACCTTAGAGGTCATCTAAAGGTCATATAGCAAGTTCCAAAAGAGCTAAATCTTGTTTATCATGAATGCTAAAGACAACACTGTTGTTGTTGTTGTTAGTAAAGGCAAAGGAAAAAATATATAAGATGGAGAGGGAAACAAGAATTTATTAAGTGCCTACTTTGTCTCAGGAACTGTGCCAAGAGCTTTGTGTTATTATGATCTCCATTTTGCAGTTAAGGAAACTGAGGCAGATAGCTATTAAGTGACTTGTCCAAGGTCACACAGCTAGTATTTTGAGTCCATATTTTAACTTGGGTCTTCTCGAATCCAGTCATAGCACTCCATTCACTACCTCATGTAACCACCTTGGATAGGACCACTGCTTAATTTGGATGGGACAGTTGAGACATTGTCTAATGACAATGGATAATGACTATAAGGCAGGACTGCTGGATCCTTTTTGGTTGTTTTACTTATCTCCCCACTGTGAGGATGATCTTCACAAGAGAAGGGTAAAGCAAATAGTTCATTGAGAACCGAAACCCAATGTAAGTGAGTATGAGTCCAAGTCAGCCTTCCCTGGCTGCTAATTGAAATGGCAGGCATGATTAATAAGTTGCCATTAGGGATCTTAGAAAAATCATGTGGAATGGGAGAGGTGCCATGGAACTAGAGACAAATACGCCAATTTTCAAAAAAGAAGAACGTGCAAACTTTGAATTCGACTTTGATTCCTGGAAAAATTTTACCACACATTATTAAAGGAGTGATTTTCAAACGCTTAGAAAAGGAAGTGGTGATCACTATGAGTCAGCATGGCTTGCTCTAGGATAAGCGCTAGATTTTTAATTTTCAGCAGAGTATATATAGCCTAGAGCCCAGAATGAAAGGTTCTGAATATTCAAGGACTGGTTTCAATCCTGAAGCCTTCTCATAAATCACTCTTTGGCTCCTATCTCCATCCAGGCTTTCCCTTGGGCCATCAGAATTTGGTTCTGTTGTTCTCACCCAGTATTCCTCTCAGAAGATCAGAATTTGTCTCCTACAGGTCTTCAGAAAAGATAAAAGGGATCTTCAACTCCCATGTGAGTACTCTAGTCAACAATGCTTTATAAATAGTACAGGTTTCACTTAGTTCATCAACAACAACAAAAATGCAATGAGTTTATAAACAGTCCAAACAAATCTCTTTACCCTTCCAGTAAGCCCCACAAACCCTGGTATGACTCCCCCATTTTACAATAGATTAATACTAACAAGCTGAAAAACATTGAGAGAATTAGTAGAACGGTGAAAATACTTGAAATCGGGTCATAGAAAGAGACTGAAGAAAGAACTTGGAATATTTAGCCTACTTCATAAAAGACATAACAGCAATAGGACTTCTAGCTTTTTTCTCTCTCTTTTTTTTTAGGCAATTGGGGTTAAGTGACTTGCCAAGGATCACACAGCTATTAAGTGTCAAGTGTTTGGTCTGAGGCCGGATTTGAACTCAGGTCCTCCTGACTTCAGGGCCGGTGCTCTATCCACCATGCCATCTAGCTGCCCCAGGACTTCTATCTTCAAGTATTTGAAAGACCAGAATTTGGAAGATGGATTAGACTTGTTCTGCTTGGCCATCCTGGGCAAAAAATAGGTTCAGTTTTCAGAGAATTAGGTTTCAGCTCACTAGAAGAACAACCTCCTACCAATTAGAGCTGTCCAAGTGGTAGGTATTGAGCTATCCATCACTTAGGAGTGTTCTTGTGAAGGCTAGATGACTGCTTATCAAGAATATTGTAGACCTGTGGTGTCAAACTCAACTAGAAACAAGGACCACTAAACCATTCTTCAATGACCCTGCTGGCTACATGTTAACAGCTTTACAATGTAATGTTATCTATGTTTTATTGTGTTTTTATTTATTTTATTGAATATTTCCCAACTACATTTTAATCTGGTTCAAGCTGCCCTCAGGAATGTTGGGTGTGACCTTCACCTCTGTTGCAGAAGGGATCGATGGTCAGGTGCTATTTGATCTGAATGACCCCTAGAATCCTTACAGCTTTGAGGTCCTGAGGTTTTGTGATTCTAATTTAGAGGTACTTTGGGCTCCACATATTCTCAGCTATCTTGAACATCTGCCTCTGAGCCCCAAGGTTCTCTCTGCTCTAGTCCCCTCTACAGTCTTCTGAACCTCTTCCCTGTGTAGGGGGCACAGTGGAAAAAAGCTTAGCATTTCAGCTTTCCCAGTGGCTAAGTCCCAAGCTCCATTCATATCGACAAGCTAAGTAACATGTGGCATGCTATTAAAATACTGGATTCAGAAAGTAGGAGTTCAAAACCCACTCCTATTACTTACTACCTGCATGACCTTCAGTAATCAATTAAGGGAAAAGTATTGACTAAGCACCTACACTGTGCCTGGAATTATGCCAGGCAGCGGAGACAAAAATGAAGTCTCTACCTTGAGGGAGTTCATCTTCTAATTGGGGATAACACAAGAAGACACAGCTTCTCTGGGCTTCAGTTTCCTCATCAGTAAGATGAGAGTGGACTACTGAGAGTGGACTAATGATCCCTAAGGTCCCTTCCAGCCCTAATTCTATGATCCTGTGATCTCACCTCAGCTCCTTGCTACCAATGTGACCATGGTCAAATCACTGAACCTCTAGACTGTGAAATTTCTTCACCTGTCAAATGATGTTGCTAGACTAAATGATCTTTCCAGTTTTAAAAATCCCATGTATACTGTTCTGAAATTAAACTATCTAGAATGGTGATTAATGTAGCCTGAGTTTGATTTAACATCCACTCCAACTACTCATGTGATAGAACTTGGCCCCCCCTTCCCTCAGTACCTGGAGGTATAGTGGAGAATCACTGCTGGCTTTGTCACCCCAAGAATGATGGGGTTTTCAGTGCGGGTGCTGAAGAAGTGGGGAGAATAAGAGAAGAAAAAGATGCTAAGAGAGTGACAGTGGAAAAGGAAGAGTTAACTCAGCCCTACATCAGGAGGCACCTCAGCATTATTAGGTACTTGTAGCAGGGACCAGTTTCATCTCAGGTGCTGGCATTTCTATATCCTTACATAGCATAAGCAGGAGTAAGGCTCAGCTGGTCAAGTATCCTTAAGGTACCACCCTGACATGGTAGGAGGACAGGCCAAGAAATATTGATTAATTGTACTAACCAATCACAGTCCAACAGAACAGAAGAAGAAACCAATACCCCTCTTCTAAATAGAAGTGGGGAACTAAAGGTGTAGAATGGTGCATGACGATATAGTCACATCATTGGTTGGTTTTTCTTAATCATTTTTCTTTGTTATGAGGGAGAGATCAGTGTGAGAGATAGGTACACTGGGCATAAAAACTCATGCATAAAAACAAGCAGCATCAATAAATTAAAAAAAAACATTTGGAGAAGAGAGGAAGGATTTTTTGTTTGATTTTAAGGAGAATAAGGTGAAATAGATTCTCAGGCAGGCCCATTGTAAATTGGCCCATCTGAAAGACAGCTCAGTCCAAATATAATAAGAGGGCTAGGACAAGATGGATAATCGAGGGATCTGAGATCAGCAGTTCTGTTGGGTGAAAGGGCTCTAGCAAAATAGTTGTGTTCACCGGGATCCTCTGCCTAACAATTAGCATGTCTATTGTCCTCTGCTGTTCAGACAAGGAACCATCACTTCCTCCCCCTAGGGTGGAAACTTTAGGGTATGAAACTGGCTTAGTTGAGTCCAGTCCAAATATCCTGAGAATTTGGGATGCTCTGATCCAGCCTGAAGCCTAGAGGGACTGTGGTCAATCAGGCCACATCTTCTGGATGAGTTTGGAGTTGTAACCCCATGGGCTCTGGAGTGTTAGACTCCCAAGGAGAAAATCTTAATTTGTGAGATGACCTTTTTGTCTAGGCTTCTTTCCCTAGAGCCAGTTGCCTCCTGGGCTGAGGCTGGCGTCCTGCTATGGAGTTACTGGTCAGGGCCTCTCAGAGGTTAACAAAGAGTTTAGTGTTGAGGTAGTTGATATAAGGTGCTTACCAGATCTTATCAGTGGCATTTCCTTAAAAAAAGACATGGAGAGGGTAAAGAGTAGGGAACCCATAGAGGGGAGCCTGGTGGGCCTTTGAGGCTCTGTTGGCACCAGCTGAGGGGAGGGGGAGGACACTGCCCAGTTCTTTCACACCCCCACCCTATCTCTGACAAGAGCAGCTCTAAGGCTCATTTGAACATGCAAATTAGACCTAATTATTCAAGACTAAGCACACTTTGCATATAAATTTGGTTTGCTTCTGTGTGGGAAGGTTCTCACCCCTTTTAACAGTTTAGAATGATGCATCAGGCCTGATAAAGGAAAACAAAAGTTTATTAAAAAAAAAAAAGCAACCCTTTAGGGGAGAAAAGGAATCCACACAATCGGGGTTCTGGGCTTTGGATATAATAAGGGATGAGTGCACCCTTCCCCCCCACCCGATTTTCAGTCTGCCTCCCCTCTCCTCATGCCTTTCACTCCCTGAAGTTATTTCAAAACCTTTCAGCTTCTTAAGAATCTCATCCCAAACTCACAAAGATTGTCTGGGCAGCTCATGGCCCAGAGGAGGGGAATAGTTTGAAATAAGGATGAATAGATGTATTGGATTATAGAGGGCCTCAAATGTCAGAGTCAGGAGTTTAAAAACTTTATCTGGTAAATATTGAGGACATTTGGAATAGGGAAAGATCATGATCGAAGTAGTTTACCAGATAATTATTGAGTCAGGGATGTGGAAGATGAATTTGAAGGGGAAGAGTGTAGAATCAGGAAGACCGATTAGGACCTGTCTATTATAACGACACAAGCAAGAAGACATGAGGTCCATGAACCAGGGTGGTGGCAGTTTGGGTAAAGGGTAGAAGATAGACGTTAGAGAGACTGGGAAGGCAGAATGCACAGTACACATCTAAGTGAATGGATGTGAAGGAGAATCAAAGATGATTCCAAGATTAACAATCCTAGGAGACTAGAGAGACAGTGGGACTGGTAACAGAAATGGAGATGCAGAGAAGAGCAGAAATTTAAAGTTGAAAGTGACCTTCTAGGCCATCTCTCCACCTTATCATATTATTGAGGAAATGGAATCACAGAGGTTAATTTGAACTCCTACCTCACAGAAGTCTCACAGAAGCCATACGTTTTCAATCTACTCTTTAATTGGGAGCTGAAGAACTACGTGTCTCCTAAAAGAATGTCTAATCTCAGGGCTAGGAATTAGGGGAAGAATTTCGAAGTGTGCCTGAAAAACTATCTTATGTCTACTTTCCAAGAAATGCTTATCTTAAATACTCAGTACTGGAGCAACTGAAGATCAGAGTCTTGATAAGCCCGTTAGCAACAATTATTTATTAAAAGTTGACCCTGAACTCCTAGCCACAAGACTGTTCCCCACTTTGCACAGCTCCAATAGGTATAAAGTTCTGTGTACTCCCTTGCTCAGAAACAGTTGATGGCTCCCCACCGCTAATAGGACAGAGCCCGAACACCTTAGTCTACAACTCAAGGCCCACACCACATTCTTGACCCATACTATCTTTCTAGCCCTGTCTCCCACTATTTTCTTCCAAATAGCCTGTATTCCAGTCAAACTTTACAATTCACCATTCCCTACATAGACCATATATTCTTCTGTCCTTTCTTGGGCTACTTCACCTATCTGGAGTTTCCTTTCCTCTCCACCTCTCCAAATCATCTCATACTTTAATATCTATCTCAAGTCCCAACCTCCTAGCCCCACCTCCATCCCCCCCCTCAGAAGCCCTCTGTAATCATGGCAGCCCACCAGAGACGTCTCTCCCACATCAGAACTCCTGGTGCTTGCTGAGCCCCTGGATCTGTGCTTGGTCCTGATCAAGGATTAATTTTCTCAAGAACTTGAATGAAGGTCCTTTACATACACTACCTAGAATTGTTCTAATGTGTTCGCATAAGTAAATAGGATCTGGAAGAAAGAGAACTGGCTCTTGGTGCATTTATAACCCATCTTTACCCCCCACCAATGAGTTTCTCTCCATTTTTAGGCCCATTGCCACTCCCCTACCTGGAACTTGTAATCCACCTTCCTTCATAAAGGAACAAAGAACAGGATACCTGGGGAAGTAAGAGAGGTTGTTGTTCAATTGTTTCAGTCATGTCTGACTCTTCATGACCCCATTTGGGGTTTTCCTCACAGAGATACTGGAGTGATTTGCCATTTTCTTCTCCAATTCATTTTACAGATAAGGAATTAAGGCAAACAGGTTAAATGACTTGCCCAGGGTCACACAGCTAGTAAGTGTCTGAGGCCAGATTTGAACTCAGGAAGATGAGCCTTCCTGACCTCATACTAGGCAGTCTATACACTACACCACCTAGCTGCCCAGTAAAGGGGTACTGTGATATAACCCTGTACTCATAGTTAGGAAGTCAGAGTTCAAATCCTGGCTTTGTGTGCAAATCACTCAACTTCCCTAAGCCTCAATACTTTCATCTGTAATTTCAGGAAATAACACATATACTACCTATTTTATAGGGTTGTTGTAAGGAAAGCATTGGGTAAAACTTTAGGCATTATAGACACTTGTTTCATTGTTATAGTTCAGTCATTTTTCAGTTATGTTTGACTTCATATCCCCATTTGGGGTTTTCTTGGCAAAGACAGTGGAGTGGTTTGCCATTTCCTTCTCCAGTTCATTTTACAGGTGAGGAAACTGAGGCAAACAGCATGAAGTTGCCCAGGGTCACACAGCTAGTAAGTGTCTGAGGCTAGATTTGAATTCGGGAAGATGAGTCTTCCTGACTTCAGGACACTCTCTCCACTCCACCACCTGGCTGCCCGTATAGACACTAGTTATTATTCTTCTTCTTATTGTTATTGCATCATAGAAACTCATACCAAAACACCAATATTCAAATTCTATTTGGAAGTCTGGGATGGATTGATTTGGTAAGTTCTCCATTGAAACTGGCCTCAAATCCAGTCCATCCAGTCTCACCACCTTAGGTAAAAGTGGCATGTCCATACTACCTCTTCCCTCCTTCACCTCTTCTTTGTTTTTGAAAAATTTATATCAACAGCTTTTGTTTTTTACATTTATTGGCACATGTTAAGTATTGAATAAAAGTTTTATCTAATCTCTATCATCTTCATTTGCAAATATGTCTTCTTCTCCTCCAATCCCCAGAGACCATTCCTCAAAGGAATATTAAAGGGAATATAATTTCAGCAAAACTAACACATCAACTGAGTCTGATAGTGAATTCAACTTTCCACACCCATAATCCTCCACCTCTGCAAAGAAGGAAAAGGGAGCATTTTCTTATCTCTTCTTTGGAGTCAGGCCAAACCCCTAACTTCTATTCTAATCAGCCCATCACCTCTCCAGATCCACTCCAACTCTCCAAACCCTTTCTCCTATCCTAGTCTATCACACTTTTTGGAACCTCCACTAAATACTTAACAAACTCCACTACTGTTATGAATATTCTTTGCCTTAGAGTGATGGGGTAGATACAGAACAAACCCTTGTATCATAAATTCCTCAACTGCCTCCATGCTATTGAACAGCACAAGGAAGAAACACAAACACATATACACATGAGGAAAATGTCTCCTCTGGAATCATTAACGAGGCAGCTGCACCCTGACCAAATCTTAGAGGCTTACATGGTTCTGCCTTTCATTCTATAAATAACGCAAACTATCCAAAGACACAAAGGCTAACCAACTTGGTTAAAACTGCCAGCAAAAGGTAAAATCTTTTCTTCTTCCTTAAATATCAAGTGATTCCATGAGACAGTAAAACACGCAAACTAACCGCACCAGCACCGTTGTTTTTCTTAGCCTCAGTGATAAATAAACTAGCTGCTTCCTCTAGACCAGGGATCCTTAACCTAATCCCTAAGAGGTCCGTGGATAGATTTCAGAGGGTCCATGAACTTTGTTTTCACTAAGCTAAAGCTTTAATTATTTAAAAACATTATTCTGAGAAGGGGTCCACAGGCTTCACCTAGAGAGGTCCAAAACAATGAAGAATCCCTATTCTAGGCCAGCATCTCTAATAATACTGTTAAAAGCCTGCCCCTTTCTACTCCTCCTTCTCATAGCCTTCCTCCTCCTCCCTTGCCCTCCCTAGGAGAAAGTGTTATTTGGCCTCTTTTAACGTACCTGAGGAGAATTTACTCATACTGGCAAAAGCACGGACATCCTTCCTCCTTTCATTGGCGTGGTGGGTGGTCTCCAATATCTTTCCAAGTGTCTATGTTGATTGCCTACCTCACTTATTGTCCACTTTTCCACATAACTAAAAGCCAGCACCACATGTCTCAGCACTACCCACCCTCTTAAAAGCCTGGTTAGTGCTAATGGCCACTCCAATTATCCCCTCTGCCCTCTTTGTACTTTAAAGGTTCTGCTGGAACCAGGGAGGAGGGATTATAGACTGCTAGCTCCTATACCATCCTTGCTTTCCATGGCTTCCCCACTTAGTGTAGAGGTTTGAATTTTAGAGTCTTATATGTCAGGGGTTTCTCCTCCATTGCACTTATAAACAAGGTCCCTTGACTGCCCTGCTCACAGCAAAGATTCTATTCATTGGCTCTTCTCTGAGTTGTTTCCCAGGTTCGGCTCTTACTCGATAGGGATAGCAGTCTTGCTGCCCTGGTGAACCAGATTCAGGGAAAGTATTGTATTTCAACTTGAGCTCCAATCAATATTGGGATTATGGTGCCTCAAGCTGCAGTGGTAGAACTTCTACCCCTGTGGGGGTCACATTGACCAACCCCCTAAAACAGGTTATTTTTCCTTCTGTGAACTCAACAAAGTGGTTTCTGGACACACCAATTCCCCTCCTTGGGGGTGTCCTTTTAACTGCTAGCAGTTAGCAGATCTTTTTCACGAATGGCACATCCCACTTCTTCATTAAGCTTCAGGCAATAGAGTTTGTTGAAGCCTCGGAATATATAAGGGTTTATCTTGGCACAATTTGCCCAAGAGCCTGACCCCAGGTAAATACATCCTAAAGCCAGATCAGGCAAGATGCTTTTTTCATACCACTGGAGTTTCTTTCCCTTCTACTTCCTGGCCCCATAATCTGTGACTACCTGTATCGCTAGTTTAGGTTACCATGGTTCCTACATTTGCTAGTATTGATCTTGGTGATACCAGTATTGCTTCCCACTGGAGTGCCTAATAGATCGGGAGAGAGAATGAACCTCAGAGACTATCTCATATAATCCTCACATTACAAATAGATAAACTGAGATCTAGGGGAGGCTAAGTGACTTTCTCAAATTCACATAGGAATATCAGAAGTTGGATTTGAACCCAGGTCCTCTGACTCTAGAGTTGGTGCTATTTTCACTGACCTACATATCCAGTTGGCCTCCCTCTGTCCAATCCTAAGGATCCCCTCCTTTTCTAATGGATTCCTGATGTGCTGCTCAGTCCCGACCTAATGGTAGTAATGGGTTACATGACCAGGAATGTTACATCTGAAACATAGGATATTGCAATTCTGGTATTGCCACCCTTTGGAGAAGAAGGGGGAAATGAATCTCTAACTGATTCCCAGATGCATGGACTCAGGAATCTCCTGTTGACTCTAATGGCAATCAGCATATTCTTCCTGGAACTAAGCTTGCTCCCTCCTCCTAGCCCCCAGCAGATCATTTAGTTGCACCATCGCATCAACCAAGGCTGGCCAATATATACCATAGGATGCCCTCCAAAGCAATGCTATAAGTTCTTAGTACAAAGCCTTGTAAGGGCTTAATAAATGTTTTTGATTGATTGATTCCTTGCCACATTAAAGATAGTAGGATCACAAATCTAGAATTGGAAAAAACCTTAGAAGCTTCATCCAACTCTCCTATTTTACGAATGAGGAATTAAGGCCCAAAGAGTTGCCCACAGTCACTCAGGAAGTAAATGGCAGAGACAGGATTCCAACCAAGATCCTCCAATTCCAAATGAGGAAGCCTTTCCACTGTATCATGCTGCCTCACAAGCCATGGGACATGTGGAATGTCAATAGGTTACATCATGGAATGCTTTTAAAAGGCATACTGGAACTGTAATGACGATTCCATATGCCACACTGGAATGTTGCATCCATCCTTGGCAGTCATAAACAATCAGTGGGAAAGGTTAGGAAAAATGTCTTCACAAAGATAACAGCAAGACTTAAGATGCAATTGTTTATCTTCCTCTGAAAGGGGAAGCCCCCCCCCACCCCTGATTGAACACAGATCTAACTATATCATACCTCTTGGTTAATTCGAAGGCATTGTATGAATTAACAGTTCTGTAACCAAACTTTACCCAGGTAAAAGGAGGATTAAAAAGAAGCAGTCTCCAGAAAAATGATGCAGTCAATTCCCAGTTAAAAGCTTGGTAGAACACACTCTGCAGGGGATTCCATGAGGGTTCCTCATGCCCCAACCCCTTCCCCAGTAAATTAGGCTGAGCCTCAAAGAAGATTCTGAGTGCTGAATAACCAATTATCTGTGGGGCAGCTATCTCACTTGTCTGTGCAGAGAAGAAACAAATGTTTGTATGTCCAGACTGAAATGCAAAGTGATATGATTAAAATAAAGACTCCTTGTCATGGTAAAGTACGGGTCAACAATGACATCTATGTATCCTAAAGTTAGAAAAATATCTATACATGCTGAAGAGTAGAGGCATCTCTCTCCTCCCCACCTCTCTGTCTCCATCTTACACACATACACACACACACACACACACACACACACACACACACACACACGCACACTTTATCTGAGGCTCAAAACCACTCTTGCTTTTTTCTGTCTTGCTTTTTCTACAATCTATCCCAGTAAAAAATGTCCAGTGGGGAAGGTACCTTTGCTGCTCTGCCCTATATTTCTAAAGGTGCTTTCGTTGCAATTTCCTTCCTCTACTTCTGTCCCCAATATTCCATTTGTGTGTGTGTCTTCTCTTTCATGAACCACAGCCTTGTCATCTTCCTTGTGTGATTTGAATTTTCTTCACCTGAATGTGATGTGTATGTGTGCATATGTAAGAATGTGTGACTATTAGATACTCTTAAAGCTGAGGTTCTAATATAAAATCAATACAGCACCTGGTACATAGTAGGTGGTCAATAAATGCATATTGACTGACTGCTTGATCACTAGTTCTCATTTTGATGAACAATGATTTGAATATTTGTCTTTGAACTGAAACCTCCCCAATATGATCAGTATATATTCCAATTATATATGCTTAATAAATTGATACTACTGTTTTTAAAGAAAGATCTAAGATTCTAAAGTTCATGAGGCTTAAGGAGTATGTATAAAATAAGCATTTATTTGTAAGAGGAGTCTCACTGGCAAGACACAGTCTTCCTTAGATGCCTCCCTGATAAGTCCTTCACTTGCAAAGAGATTCAACAACTGTCCCAGCAGAGAAATTTCTCCTTAGAAAACCCAAGTGATGCTGCAGCACCTTTCCCTAGTTCCATGAGTGTATCTGGGTCTTTACTCTCTGTGAATAATGCAAATTTCCTGAAGTCACAAGTACTGGTCAGTCAAGAGAAATCTGCCAACTAATAATGTCCCTTTCTTCTCTTTGAACATCCAAGTACCATTCTGCTACAAGTTTTGCAATGCTGTCCAACCATACCAACTCTGAAATGTCCCCTCCCCATCACTGCTAATTAAGCCTGCCACTTCTTCAGCCCTAGTGTTGACACATAACTTTGCTACCTCTCTACTCTCCAATTTTTCGAATGATAGCCTTTTTCCATCCTTATTTGAACTGAAACTGTTCTCCCATTAGAACACTTTCTCACAACATTTTCTATATGAATCTATTCCTCCCACTCTCCCCTAATTATGAGAAAGGGAAGTGGGGGAGGGGGAATGTCACCTTTCTCTCTACTGCTACCCCCATCTAACACCATTTCTTAATTTCCTCTGTTGAGGCCCATGGGATCTATTTATACACCCTCTTCTCATCCTTGTTGCTGTCATATAGACAGCCAGGAATACAAGACAGAAATGAAACAGTTCCTGCCCTCAGGGAGCATGAATTATACATGGTTGGAGGAGGAAGGGGGGATATCAGTACAGATAAGTAACTACAAAGTAATTTGAGTAACAGAGAAAGCACTAACAATTGATAGAATTAAGAGGGGTTTCACACAGATGGTGGCAATGATACTAGGTCTTGAGTTAAAAATTCCAAGAGGCAAAAGAAAGAAGGGAGGGCATTATAGGCATGGAGCAAAGCCTGTGCAAAGGAATGTAGATGGGAGATGAAATGCCAAGATTGGAAAACTTGGTTATCCAGTAGGTCATCCATACAATAACATCATACAGGTCACACCTGATAATAGTGTCTCCCAATGCTCAGTCCTGGGCCCTCTTCTCTTCTCCCTCTATACTGCTTCACTTGGTAATCTCGTTAGTTCCCATGTATTCAATTATCTCTATGCTGATGCTCTCAGATCTTCTTACCCAACCCTAATCTTTCGACCGACCTCCAGTCTCTCATCCATCTGCCCATTAGACAGTTGGAATATCCCATAGACATCCTAAACTCAGTGTGTCCAAAACTGAATTCATTATCTTTCACCAAAAAAATAACCCTTCCCACTTCCTAACTTCTCTAATATTGTCAAAGGCACCACCGTCCCCCTGACCCCCCAGGCTCACAATTTAGGTGTCATCCTAGACTCCCCACTCTCATCTCCAATCTATTACCAAGACCTGTCAATTTCCCCTTCATAGTTTCTCCCCCATACTCCCTTCTCTCCTCTGACCCTGCCACTGCCCTGGTGAAGGTTCTTGTTACCTCATGCCTGGATTGTTGCAATAGTCTGCTGGTTGGTATCCCTGCTTCCAGTCTCTCCCAACCCAAGTCCATCTTCCACTCAGCTGTCAAGTTAATCTTCTTACTGACCAGGTCAAACTATGTCACACACACCCTCGTTCAACAAACTCCAGTGACTTCCTGTCATTTCCAGAATCAAATATAAAATCCCTTTCCAACCTGGCCCCCTCCTAACTTTGCAGTCTACTTCCACCTTACTCACTTTCACGTACTCTGGGTTCCGGACACTGGCCTCCTTTCCATTCTTCACACAAGGCACTTCGTCTTTCGCATTTTCATTGGCTGTTCCCCATGCTAGGACTCTCTCTCTTCCCATTCCCACCTCATCGCTTCTCTGGCTTCCTTCTAATACCATCTAAGATCCCACTTTCTACAAGAAGCTTTTCCTAATCCCGTTAATTCCCCATGCCTCCCTTTTGTCGATTATCTCCAATTTATCCTGTCTATATCTTGATTGTATTTAGTTTTTATAGGTTGTTTCCCCCTTAGATTATCATGAGCTCCTTAAGAGCAGGGACTGTCTTTTGCCTTTCTTTACATCTCCAATGCTTAACACAGTGCCCAGCACATAGTAGATGCTTAATAAATGTTTGTTGACTGATTGACTTGTAGCAATTGAAATAGAGATAAGAAGAGGGATTTGGGGTTTGGACTAAAATGCCTCTAAGATCTTTTACAGCTCTAAATCTATAATTTAAGAGAGATTACAGAGGTGGAATTGATAGGACTTCATGACTGGTTAGAAATAAAGGTCATATTCTATGAGATAGCTAGGTGGCATAGTGTGTAAGAACACTGGGGCCTGGAGTCAAGAAGACCTGGGGTCAAATCTGCCCTAAAACACTGGGTTTGCCCCAGTTTCCTCATCCATAAAATGGAGATAATAATGATACCTACCCTCTAAGGTTGTTGTGAGAGACAAGCACATTTGTAAAGCACTTTCAAATCTTAAAGCACTGTGCACATGCGATCAGCAGTAGAAGCAGCTTTTCTATACCACGCAGGGAAGAAAGGAAATAGTCATTTCCACTGAAAGGAGAATTGACTTGCTGAAAGTCGTAGAGCAAAAGGGCTGAGATGTAAACCAGAAAACCAAGGTTGACCCTGGCCAGTGAGATTGCTTTCTTTTGTACCAACTGATGCTGAATACAAACAAAGTATGAAAAGGTACATCCTTTACATACATAAATAAACAGGCATCATGTTACCACAATGCTTAGAACTGAGAGAAGAGTCATTCATTAGGGAAAATTTGATGAACTACATTTCCCAGAAGCTTGTGGAGGCTCTGTAGAAGATAATATCACATAGCACAGACTTTGGTTGGGGAGGCACATTTTTAGTGTACAAAGATTAAAAGGCTGGAGTGTCTAAAGAGGCAGGCTGGCATGGGGCTGGTGTGATGGTGATGAAAGGAATGGGAAAAAAATGGCAGCCACATCTAGACCACTACAGAGTTAGGGTATCCAGAAGAGGTGATTACAGTGCCAGGAAAATCAGCACAGCCTAGACTGGTTCTGCTGAGCCAAGATCAATCAACAGCAATCTCTATACTTCTCTCTGGTTGTCATGCCAATAAAACTACTTCCAAGCCTGCATCTATGTGTGGTACAGGAAAAAGACCACTGATTCTGAAGTCAGAGGATATATCCCATCTCTGACACCACCCATGTGACCTTGAGTAGGACATCTAAAATCCTGGGCCTCACTTTCCTCATCTGTAAAATGAGAGTTTCTGAGGTCACTTCCAAATCTAGATCTATAATCCTATGAGTTTTGCTAACATCTTCCCACAAAAGAGCAAATGTGTAATCCTTCTGCATTAAAGAGACAGGAATTAGCGAGACGCCAGGGCTAGAGCTCCTAAGAGATGCTGGAGGCAATGGAGGTCATTTGGGGATAGGTGTCACAATTATTTAATATATGATTTAATTCCTCATTGTTACATTGCTATTAATTAAATGCCCTTTGCTTTGAATTCATGTATATCTGGCCTGGTATGATATAAGGAAGCATACTGATGGGGGCTCAGAGCTGCTAATTAAAAAAAATAATTACCTTCCAAGTACCATGAATCTGAGTTAAATAGGTTTCATATTGCTGTAAGGCTGTGGGCAATAGATGTTTCTGGCCACTGTCAATGATTAGATCTGGTGATTCATAAACCATAAGACACCCCCCAAAAATGTGAAGTACCCTCTCCCTGGTCCTGAGGTGGCCAGTTACTGCATTATTCCCTAGGTGAAGTTACTGTAGCTACTCTCTAAGGAAAATCTGACCCTATATTATATAGGAGTGATGTCACTGAAAATGATAGTGGTTCTCCAGGTTGTTGACTGCAATAAGTCAAGAACTATGATTTCATCTTAATGAGTCCTCCCTATACCAACACAGAGATCAATCCCTGTAGTACTTCATTGACAGTATTGATAAGTTGCTGGGGGGGTAAGCTTCCCTGAATTTAGCTAAATTGATCCTTAAGTGACAGACACAGCATTCATCACTGGGCCCATACTCACAGCTTTTACAGTTTGGCAGAAGCTGTCAAAGCTTTGGCTGACTTCACTGGCCTGGCTTCATGAACCCAGGATCAAATCTAGCCCTAATGAGACACCAGAAGAAGAACTTAGCATACCTGACCCAGGACCAGGTGTGGGTACATGATCACTGGCACTGGAAAATAGTATTCTTACAGAAACACTTGTGCCCGGGGCAGCTAGGTGGCACAGTGGATAAAGCTCCAGCTTTGCAGTCAGGAGGACCCAAGTTCAAATGTGGCTTCAGACACTTGACACTTACTAGCTGTGTGACCCTGGGCAAGTCACTTAACCCCAATTGCCTCGCCAAAAAAAAAAAAGAAACACTTGTGCCCAACATAACATAAATGTGTTTCTAATAATCTCATTGAGTTAAATTTTATTCCATAACATCTCAGCGATACCCTTACTTAGAGCACTAAAGTTTCTCTAAATTATAGAATTTATTTTATCGGTTACATTAATTTCCTCTCAAAACATCTTAGTATCAACTCAAAATTATTCACCAGAATCCTACCGTTGCATTTAAATATATTAATAATCATAGGTAAACAAATCCAAGAATTAAATTGTCCGCAAAGAATGGGGAGCAGCCTGCAGAAGATGTAGAAACACAATGTAGAGTAATTATATGCTAAAACACTTAACCCCAAGAACATGCAGGAAATTCACAAAGATCAATTGCTCATAAAAAAGAAAACTCAATTTTCAATCAAATTACAGAGTGATACAGTAAATGGTTGGGCAAATTGATGGGAATTCCTTTGATGGCTCTGTCCTGATTTGATTAGTTGTGCTATTTTTGTATCATTAGTAAACAGAGTTTGATTATACTGCTTTAGTTCCTTTTCTAAAGAAATATTATAAGCCTGTTGGTGGTTAAGAAGAGAAAAAAGGAGGCTTCCAGGCTCCCATTTCTTAAAATGCCATCTAACTCCCACCATCATCTGTGTCCAACTTCCTCTACACTCAGCCTTTAACTTCCTCTTTGTTCACCTTCTGCCCAGTTACCTAACCTCTTTTCCTACAACCTACTTTCCACTCAACCTCCTCCACAAAAAGCTTTCTCTGCCCCCCAATAACTCAACCTCCTTCAAACCCAACCTTCTCTATGCATAACCTCTTTTCACTTAACCTTCTCTGAACCCAACTGCCATCTGTACCCTCTAAACCAACCTCATCTGTGACCAATCCTTTTCCTCCATTTCCTCCCACAAAACCTCTACTGCATCCAAATGTCTCTAACCTCAACCTTCTCAGTATCCAACTGCCTCTGAACACAACCTCTTCTCTTTCTGCCACTCTGTTAGACTTTGGAGATGACCAAGATGAAAGGCAAATAGTTGTTCATGAAAGGCAAAAGAGTCTCACAGCTTCCCATAACAAATAACTTCTTGGGCTAAAAGAATCATAAACAGAGTGTTTTGATGACGTTAATCATTGCTTGGCATCATAGTAGGTCTGTCCCCTGGGTATGGAATATGAATTATGCAAAATAAAAGTGCAATGTAAATAGTTAGGGACGTAGATGGAGTGATGGCAACAAGAGTGTGTGGCGATAGAATATGATTAGAAAATGACATGACTATGTGGAAGCAAAGAAAGTATAATAAGGTGGTGTCCTAGATTGGGGGCATGACTGTGTGTGGAACTCTGGCTCCTTGTGGATCAGCCTAAGAGCAGATCCCTTGGAGGGACTGAGCTTGCCCTTTGGGGAAAGCCTTAATTTGTAAATGCATAAATAGAGTAGGTTGATAGCCCAGTGAAAGCCATGCTGAAGATTTTTCAGGCTCCTCACACACGTTGTTCAGAGTAAACATACAGAGATTCTGGGGGTCAGGACGAAGACCTGCAGGTTGGAAACTAAGCATGCCAGGGTCTATATCCAAGCCTAAGCTTCACATGTCATCCACCAAGGCTATTTCACCATCTGCCTGCCACGAATGACCTACTTGTCCCAACTAAACAGGTATCCTCCACATAAGAACTGAGCCCTGCACTTGCAGCCTCCTGAATCTATGCCACAATCCCTGGGGAAATTAGCCCACTTGTTGTTGGAGCTCCCATCCTTGGGGGTCAAATAAATTGATTGGTGACTAAGAGGATGCAAAATAGCACACAGCACACTGTATCTCCTGGTAGCCCCTGGACAACAGACCACGCTCTAGCTACACACGGCCCCACTATCTATATGTACCTTTGGTCCCAGACCCTCTCATCTTCTACAGCAGCTTGTCACTGTCATCATTCTCTCCCTCCCTTCTCTCCTTTTCCTTTTCTCTTCCTCTCCCTCTCTCCTTTTCTCCCTTATATCACTTTCTCCTTTCCTCTCCCTCCCTCCTCTTCCTCTTTGCTTGCCTCCCTCCCTCTCTTTTTCCTTCCTTCCTCTCTCTCTTCTTCCCTCAACCCCCCCCATCTCCAAATCTTTAATCTCTCCCTAGCTACTGGATCCTTTCCTGCTACCTACAAACATGTCCATATCTCTCTCCCTTCCTTAAAAAAAAACCCTGCATTTGATCCTACCATTGCCACTAGCTATATCACATCATATCTCTCTTTTCCTTCATGGCTAAATTCCTTGAAAAGTTCTGCTTCCTCTCCTCTCATTCAATTCCAAACCCTCTTTTGACTTCATCATTCAACTAAAACTTTCCTCTCCAATGTAACCATTGATCTCTTAATTGCCAAATCCAATGGTCTTTCCCAATCCTTATCCTTTGGACTCCTCTGCAGCATTTGACACTGTTGATCATCTTTTTCTCCTGGATATTTTAGGTTTTCATGACACTGCACACTTCTGGCTCCACTCTTTCCTCTCTGTCCACCCTTTCTCAGTCTCCTTTGCTGTTTCTTCACCCATGCCATACTCTCTAACTGTAGGTATAACCCAAAGTTCTGTCCTGGACCCTCTTCCCTTTTTGCACTAATATAATCTCACTTGGTGATCTTATCATCTCCCATGGGTTCAACTATCATCTCTATACAGATGATTCTTAGATCTGTTTATCCAGCTCAAGTCTCTTGCCTCTGCCATGGTCCCAAATCACCAACAAAAATATCTCAAGCTAAATGTCCTATGGGCTTCTCAAGCTTAACATATCTGAAACAGAACTCACTATCTTTCTCTAAAAGAAAAAGTCGCTATCACTGCCAAGGACACCACCATCCTCCCAGTCCTCCCATGCCATCCTCCATTCCTCACCCTCACTCATCTCACATGGCTAATACTCTCATTTCTACCTCAACAACATCTTTTGGATAGATCCCCAATTTCCACTCTTACAACCATATCCTAATTCAAGCCCTCATCACTTCTCACACGGATTATTGCCCTTCAAATGGACATCCCTCCCTCAAATCTCTCTCACATTTGAACCCATCTCCACTCAGGTCCCAAAGTGATTTTTCTAATGCAGAAAGCACCAGACACATGGCCTGAGGGCAGTTTGGCCAGAACCAGATTAAAATATAATCGGGAAATATTCAACAAAATAAAATAAAATATAATAAAATTTACATCATATCACATTTTAAATCTAAGTCAATCTGCATCTGGCAGGTCTCCTTAGGTACAAATTAACGTTCTACCTCTGCTACTTGAGTTTTGACACCACTGTTCTAAAACATAGATCTGACTATGTGTCTCACAATAACACACACACACACACACACACACACACACACACACACGCTACTTTGGGACTCTCTATTACCTCCAAGATCAAACAGAAACTCTTCTCTTTGGCTTTGAAAGCTCATCATAAACTGCCCTTTTCCTACCCTTCTAATCTTCTTACATCTTACTCCCCTCCAGCTTAAACTTTCTACTTCTTAGCTTTCATTCTACTGGCCCCTTTGCTGTCCCTCACACATGACACACCATCTCCCATTTGCACTGGCAGTTGCTCATGTCTACGATGTTCTACCCCATTGCCTCTCCCTCTTAATTTCTCTGGAATTCTTCAAGATGCAGTTCAAGTCCTTCTACAAGAGGCCTTTCCCACTTTCCCCAGCTGCTACCATCTTCCCCTCTCAAATTATCTCCCATGTGCTTCATACATATCTCCCAGATGCCTTGTTGTCTGTACGTTGTCTCTCCTGTGTGAGTTCCTTGAAGCAAGGGTTATTTTCGCCTTTCTTAATATCTTCAGAACTTAGCTCAGTACCTGGCTCATTGTAAGTCCTTCAGCAATGTTTGTTGACTGACTACTATGTACCAGCAGCGTTTGCTAACTGACTACCATGTACTATCTTCTACAGAAAGTAAAATATACAGAAAATAGATTTGGAAATTGAGAATGGGATGGGACTTTGAGAGCATTTAGGCATCCCCCTGTGGGACAGGCTGAGAGGTTCATCAGTGAACACTGTAGGGGAGAGGTATGACAAAAGGCTAGCTTGGCCCTATCCCCATACTGAAGTGCTGAGGTTACAAATACCTCAGGCTACAAAAAAGAATGAAACAGTCCCTGCCTTCAAAGAGCATCCATTCCATTGGGGTAGATGACAAGTACATGCACAAAAAAAAAATCTACGAAATAAACATGAGATAACATTTGGAGGGGGAGAGGGAAGGTGGCACCGGCAGCTGAGGGGACCTAGAAAGGCCTCATAGAAGAGATGGCGTTGAGTCGAGCAGTGAAGGAAGCTAAGAGGCAGAGCTAAGGAGGAAATGCATTGCAGGCATGAGGGAGAGCCTGCCTGGAAGATTATTCATGGTCCCCAGGAGCGCAGAGTCAAGTAGAATAGCTCTTCCCAGGCCTGAGTCTTGGTTCAACACTATTAATCTCTTTCAAATTTATTTTAATTAGGCTCAGAGACTACCAGAGCTAGCAGGGACCTTAAAGGGAAAGGACCTAGTAAAAACCTCTCACTTTACTGATGAAAAACTAAGGCCCAGGAAAGGGATTTTTTTTGCCTAAGGTTCCTTAGCAAGGCCAGGATTCAAACTCAGGTCTTGGGACTCTGTGAGTTCAGTGAATTTTCCACCACATCTCAGTTTAAGTCATTTCCCTTGGAGACATTTTCTCAAGTTGGAAAGAACTTCTGGCTCATGTTTTATAAGGAATGGTGACATTTGTTGGCATTCATTTTTTTCCTTTCGGAAAGAATCTTTGCAAGAGCCATTTAGAAGGGTGTGGGTTATGACATGTATATTATAAACTTGGCATTACACTCCATGCTCTACACACACACACACACACACACACACACACACACACACACACACACCAGTCCCATTGCATGGGAGAGTTCATGATCTTCTGGGATAAGCAAGTAAAGATTTGGCAAGACACCAGAGGAAGGATTATACAACTTCAGATCTATCCCTCCTTTCATCTCTACCTGTGTGATTCCTTTACTTCTTACTAAGTTTTATTGATATTTTCTGTTTCTGACATCACCATAGTCATCCCATGTAACCCTTCCTCCCCTTCCAAGACAGCTAGCCCTTATAACAAATAGTGGGGGGAGGGAGGACAGTTAAAGGAAAAAAAGTCAGCCCAACTGATCAATACACTGAAAAAGTCTGAAAACAAATACAATGTGTAACACCTGTGGACCTCCCACCTCCATGAAGCAGTGGATTAGGGATGTCTTTCTCAAACCTCTTCATCTGAGTCCTGTTTGATTTTTATAATGTTGTTACATGTACTTTGAATTTGGGGGTGCACTGTTCTTTCCATTTGCATTGTTGTAGTCACTGTGTATATATTGTTTTCTTGGCTCAGCTGACTTCACTCTGCATCAGTTCATATAGATCTCCCCATGCTTCTCTGTATTCATCACACACATTGTTTCTTACAGTGCAGTAATATTCCATTACATTCCTGCACCACAACTTGTTTAGTCATTCCCCAATTGATGGGCATTCACTTTGTTTCTAATTTTTAGCTATCACAAAAAACCTGTGTGATTACAACCAGTTCCAGGAATGACTGAAGTACCGAAACTTAAGGAGGACCTGAGATTTGAGTGGCCCCAGAGCCTAGCAATGGGTCAGAATCCTCTTTTGGCAAAGCTCTGAGTAATGACAGTGTGGGAAGAGGTTTTTTTCTCAGGCCTCTGATCCCAGTTAACCTTTCCCAAGAACCCAAGGATCACAGCCTTCAGGGGTGAGTCATAGACATCTGGGGGTTTTGTCAAACTGTGATCCCCCCCAGGCAGAGGTCAGCAATACTCCCTCCTCCTTTGTTCTATATAACACGACTCTCAATGCCTCACCTGACATGGTGTTACTTCTCTAGCAATTCAACTCAATTAAACTAATTCAATAAATCCTGAGCACTTCCAGTAGTCAGGCAGGACCCTGGGAGGGTCCTGTAATGAAGAATAAGGCCAAGTCCCTGGGATCAGGAAATGTATAATCCAGTAGGAGAGATGAGGTACACAAAATAACAAGCCGTATGATGTCATAATGATGGGGACTCCTTTGATGGCTACTCACCATCTCATTCCCCTCTCCCCTCTTCCCACCCATTCACAGATTTCAGGCTTTCCCACCTCCATGTGCTTCCTTACATATCTCAGAGAACTGCCCAAGAAACTGAAAGATTAAGTGATTTGCCTACCATCATACAACCAGTGTGTATCAGAGGCAAAGCTTGAACCCATATCTCCCATACTACAGGTCAGGACTTGGCATGTGATAAATGTAGCTGAGAGTTACAATTAAAGTAGCATGAGCCTTCCAAGGAAAGCACTTCTGGTTAGGGAAATCAGGTAATATTTTCTAGAGGAGGCTGGACTTTGATGGGTGGGCAAGATTTCAGTTTGCCCAAGAGGAATGGAAGAGGAGGAAGAAGAATCAGAAAAAATCAACAGCTCAAGAACCACTTGAGAAAGTAAGGTAGAGGTCACCCAGGCATGGATCTGAGCAAATCGAAAATATCTGAAAGGTCAAGAGGAGAACAGCACTCCTAGGTAGCGGCCAATACTGACCAGGAGATTCAGAGCGGGAAAATGAGCAAATGAAGCCAGATTGTTTTTACCAGAATCACTGTTCCCTTTGGGTCTCCTTGATCCCAAACACGAACAAATTGATTTGCAGAGGAAATTAGCATTTTCTTCTACAGAAAGTAAAATGTACAGAAAATAGGATTGGAGATTTAGAATGGGATGGGATCTTTGAGAACATTTGGGCATCCCACCATGGGACAGGCTGAGAGTTCATTGGTGAACCCTGCAGAGAAGGGGCATGACAGAAGGCCAGTCTGGCCCTACCCCCATGCAGGGTGACCACCCCAAACAAAATGGCCTGTCTGCCCCACTAAAGTCCTCTGGGATCCTCAAGGTGGCTCATCACCGGCCTAGCCTTCTATTAATGCTCCTTCCTCTCCCTCTTGTGGTTCATGAGAAGATTACACCTCCTGCCTATTGTGCAGGTAATTTCCTTCTTTGCCTGCTGAATTCATAATTTGTAGACATAGAAGTGAAAGGGACCTCAGGGGGCCATCTACTCTAACTCCTTTATTTTACAAAAGAGAAAACTGAAGCCCAAAGAGGTTGTCATTTTTCCCAAAGTCATGCAGGTGGTGGAAAGCAGAATGATTTGAAGCTACTATGGTACCATGGAAAGGGCACTGCCTCTGGATACAGAGGCCCTGGGTTCAGATTCCACCTCTAATATTTGCTGTCTGGGGTACCTAGCTATGACTACAGTGATCGTTTATATATACATATATATACGCATATATACATGTACATATGCATATATATAAATATATAGATTCTAGGCTATGTTGCCCTTATGTATATAATTATATGAGTATGTGATATATAATATCATATCATAATAGACTCCCTGTGGAGAATTTGTGGGAGGATCTAAACTTGGGATTGGAGAGGACGCAGGGGTTCCAATCTGTATTCATCCCAAAGATGACTCTTCCGTGTGTATATGTTCTGTCTCCTTTGCAGAGGGTAAGCTCCATGAGGGAATGGACTGTGTCTTAGCTAAGCTTTGTTTCTCCCCCAACACTATCACAGTAGGTGCTTCTCATTACTTTTTTTTAATCGAATTGAATTAGATACAGAATGCTGGAATGAGCCCTGAATTAAGGCAGAAGACACGATAAAGGTGGTTCCACCACAAACTTACTACATAGCCTTGGACAAAGCTCTCCATGTCCAAGTTGTTGCCAAGGCCTGTCAATTTCACCTTTGCATCATCTCTTGAATATGCCCCATTCTGTCCTCTGATGGGCTGCTGTCACTTGGGTCCAAGCTCTCATCATCACCTAATGATCTGATTACTGCAGTCACCTACTCCTGGTGGGTCTACTGCCTCAAGTCAATAACCACTCCCAATTCATCCTCCCTTCAGCCTTTAAAATGATTTTCCTAAAGTGTGAGTCTGATTGTATCACCACCACCCCCTACTCAGTACCAGTGGCTTCCTATAATCTCTAGGAACATACACAAAATCCCCTTTTTGGCATTCAAAGTCCTTCATAACCTGGCCCCCTCCTGTCTTTCCAGTCTTCTTACACCTTACTCCCCAACACATACTCTTCAATTCAGGGACATTGACCTCCTGGCTGTTCCACAAACAAGACTCTCTGTGCCTCAGATCTGGACATTTTCTCTGGCTGTCCCCCATGCCTGGAACGTTCTCCCTCCTCCACTCAGACTAATGACCTCCTTGACTTCCTTTTAATCACAACTAAAATATCACTTCCTACAGGAAGCCTTCCCCCTTAATTCC
>NW_020949548.1:16219864-16227501 GCF_900497805.2 Vombatus ursinus | reverse complement strand
TTAATGTTTGTTGATAGATAGATTGAACCTCTCTGATCCTCAGTTTCTTTATCTGTAAAATATGAGTTGGATTTGATTTATAAATACAAAGACTTTCAGAATGTTAGAGCTGATAGAGGCGCTTAGACATCACCCATTACAATTCCTCATGTGTTACAAATGAGGGGATGGGACCTGTTCAAGGTCATACATTGAGTTCATGGCCAAGTAAGGACTAGAATATAGATCGCTGAACTTCTCATATGAGAGGCTTGATGTAGGGTCCCTACCAGCTCTAAGATTCCATGATTCTGCATTCCTAAAATGTTTCCTTGGCTCATAAGTGACAAATGGTTCAATGTTATCTTGTCCCCTGGTATTAGTCACAGGAATTGTTATTCCTCGATACGGTTCTATTTGGTTTGGTTTTCCGGGAAAGTCATCCTAAATCCATTAAGAGGACAGCGAACATGTCAATCCCCACATGTGCCGTCCAACACATGCCTCTTTAAAGGTCCTCACATCCTATGGAGCATACAAGAAAGAAGAGTGGCCACAGATGGATGGAAGCCAGTGTCTCCACGGTGACAGGCTAACTCTGATTGACAGCTGGAGAGGGCTCCACCAGGGCTGGCTCCCACCAAACACAATGCGGGGCTGGCCAAGTGGAGGAAACAAAATTAGTTTGCAAGATTAAAACGTATTAACACAAGTCTGGTAACTGTCATGTCACAGCTCCCCACTCTAATGCTGATGGACAGCCACGGCTTTCTGATTGCGAGCAGGACAGGGCCCAGAGCATTCGCGATCTGTCTCGCATGACATCCTGCCGGCTACACATCCTCCTTGTGAAAAAAGACAGCTTTCCTTGGGAAACAAGGTCTCAGGTCTCCCCAGGCAGGTCCCCGTCCCAAACAACCAAGAAAGGTAGAGCAGGGAAGAGTGAGACCATGGATAACCCAGCAACAACCAACATGCTGAATTGGGCTAGAGATGATGGTAGCTTAAATTTCTGTCTTACTTTATGGTTTACAGAGCACCTGCCTCAATATAGACCTGGAATGGAGGTCAGAGGAACATAGCTCTAGAGCCCAAAAAGGTCTTAGGGCTTATCTAGCCTAATTCTCCTGAAAGAGGCATGGGTTTGCTGGAGAGGAAAGAGGACTGCATTTGGAATCAGGAGGCCTTGAATTTTGGCTCTACTATTTGCTGTCTTTGTGACCTCAGACGTAGGCAGCCCTTTCTATCTCTGGTCCTCATTTTCCCTGTTTTTAAAAAGAAGGGGATTGGATCATATGATCTCTAAATTCCAGAGCAGTAACTAGCCAGGGTTGAACAGGTCATTGTCCTGGGGCATTGACATGGTGGGAGAAATTACGGGATAATCTTCTTCCCCAGGAATGTACACTTTCTCCCCAGAATGCCCATCATCCTTAAGCCTCTATACTGCACAACTGCTCACAGCCACCCCTCCCCCTTATGGTCCCATTGCCATGGCAGCCCTCTCACAGGTCCTGCTTGTCCCCTTAACCCCTGCGGGGACAAGGGTAGGATTTCACTCTCCTCTCCTGGCTCAGTTGCACCTCCAGCCAGACTGTCCTCTGTACCTCTGCCCTTCCCCACACTCAGAGGACAATATTCCTAGTTAGAGTTCTGCTGAGATCTTTTCCAGTTTTAATTTTTTTTTTTGATACTGTGATTTGCCCAAGGCCCTACAGGCAATAAAGGGCAGAGCCTCTACTAGAACCCAGGTCTTTTAAGGACAAGTCCAGCCCCCTTTTCTACTATACCAGGCTTGGCTTTTACCTAAAAAAGATTTCAGTTCCATTTCATTCATGGTAGGTACCTATTAAGCATCCACCATGCCCCCTGCCCAGGCCTGTGCCTTCCATCATGAGGAAGCCAACAGCAGCAGGAGAAGACGCAGTTCTTGCTTCAAGGCAGGTGCCACACTGGGGAGGGAACATGAGTAGTGGAGATTCAAGGTAATTGATCTTGGAGTCAGAAGAGCCAGGCCCCAGCTCTGAAATGATTATCCCATGACCCTGAGACTACAATTCAACTCCAAGTATGGAACCCTGGCCAAAGGTCGGTTACCTCTTAGTCTAAGGATACCCATGGAGCCAAGTCAAAGATGAGGAGCCAATCCTGGAGGTTTCTATGAGGGAAAGGAAAGGCAAAACCTGCCTACATCTTCACCCATCCTCTTCTCATGATTTCATTCTCAAAGGATGGAGTGGTCCTTCTCCTAGCCAAGGCTAACTCCTCCATTCCCTTCATTCATCCCATCTTCTCTGCCTTTTTCTGGATCTCCCTCCATCTATCTTTCTACTTCTCTCATTTTCGGTCTTTCCCTATCTACTGAACAGCCACAAACTTACTCAGATCTTTCCTGCCCTTCAAAAAAGAAAAGAAAGAAGAGAATTTATGTCTCTCTTCCCATTGACAGCTAAGCTTCTAGAGTCTATACTCAGTACCTCCATTTCCTCACAACCCACTTACTCCCCAGACCCTTGTAGTCTACCCTCCACCACTCTAATGCAACCATGCTCAAAATACCCAGTGATTTCTTAATTATTGAATCCAATGGCTGTTTCCCCATACTCATCCTCCTTCACCTCTCTCTAGCATTTGAAACTGGTGAGCACGCCCTTCCTCTTCCTCACTCTCCCTTCCTCTTTCTCACTCTCCCTTCCTCTTCCTCACCCTCCCTTCCTCTTCCTCACCCTCCCTTCCTCTTCCTCACCCTCCCTTCCTCTTCCTCTCCCTCCCTTCCTCTTCTTCACCCTCCCTTCCTCATCCTCACCCTCCCTTCCTCATCCTCACCCTCCCTTCCTCTTCCTCACCCTCCCTTCCTCGTCCTCACCCTCCCTTCCTCGTCCTCACTCTCCCTTCCTCTTCCTCACTCTCCTTTCATCGTCCTCACTCTCCCTTCCTCGTCCTCACTCTCCCTTCCTCTTCCTCACTCTCCCTTCCTCTTCCTCACTCTCCTTTCATCATCCTCACTCTCCCTTCCTCGTCCTCACTCTCCCTTCCTCATCCTCACTCTCCCTTCCTTTATACTTGTAACATTGCTGTGTCCTAGGTCTACTTCCAAGTCACTGCCTCAAATCTATTCCAATCCATCCTCCACTAAGTTAGAAAACTCAGGTGAGTTTTCTAAAGTGAAGGTCTTGACCATGTAATCCCCTGCTTGCTGAGTTCTAGTGACTTCTATTACCTCTAGGATCACATAAGCAAGCCCTTTCCTACCATTTCATCTTATGTTTTTCTCTCCTCCACATACTCTAGGAGATAACTACACTGATCAAAAAAGAAAGATGCTCCCAATCATTAATAATTAGAGAAATGAAAATTAAAACAACTTTGAAGTTTTACCTCACATCCATCAAACTGACAAAATTTTAAAAACGGTAAATGACTAATGTTAGCAGGGCTGGAGGAAAACAGACACTCTAATGCACTCTGAGTGGAGCTGTCAATGGGTGCAGCCATTCTGGAAAACCATTTAGAATTACGCCCAAACAGTAACTAAATCATGCACACTCAGCAATGCTCCTCCTAAGGCCACCCCCAAAGAGGTCAAAGAAAGATGAAAAGGACCTATATATTCAAAAATATTCATGGCAGCTCTTTTTATAATGACAAGGAAACGGAAGCTAAGAAGACGGTCATCAGTTGGGGAACGGCCACACAAATGATGGCATGTGAACGTATTATGCTATAAGAAATGGTGAAAGTAACAGTTCCAGAGAAACCTGGGAAGACCTGTATGAACTGATGTAGGGTGAAGTGAGCAGAAACAGGAGAACAATTTATACTATAAAAACAACATTGTAAAAACTAAAAACTTTGAAAAACATTGAGCCCTGACCAATGCAATGGTCAACCAGGATTCCAGAGGGCCCATGACGACACATGCTACCCACCTCCTGACAAAGAGGCAATGAACTCAATATGTAGAACATCCTACATATTTGTAGATATGGCCAATGGGGGAATTTGTTTTTTTTCACTATGAATATTTATTACAAGAATTTTTTTTTTTCCGGATGGGAGTTGGTAACGAGAAAATAAGTAGTTTTTAATTGAAATAAATTAATAAAAAAAAATAAAATCCATATGAGACATGGGTGATGTCTAAAACCAGAACCCCTGATCCTTTAGGTCAAGGGTGTTTGTGGTAAGCATAGTGGTTTAATTTCCAGCCAAAATAACTTCCTGGAAGAAGAAAACAGCCCTGACCCCATATACCTACTCCAGAAAAAACTTGAAATTCACATCAAGTTGAATAATAATCAAAAAATGCAATGTCTGATGAGAAAGAATTCCCCATATACACCAAAATGTTTATAGTAGCATTTTTGTGTAATGTCAAAGAACTGGAGACAAAGTAGATGCCTGTAAACTGAGGAATGGCTAAACAAATTGAGGTACATGAAAGTAAAGAAATATTAGTGCATTGTAAAAAACAATGACTATGAATAACTATGTTTAATATATTGCTAACTATTTCACTGCTTTCCTTTATAATGCTATGTAGTTTATTTTCTGCATTTAAAAGCATTATTCTGAAAAGGGGTCCTTGGTCTTCACCAGACTGTCAAAGGGGACCGCAACGCAAAAAAAGATGAACCCCTGGACTAGCAGTACAAAATGAGACACATTTTAAGCCATGGACACTGTGAAATTGTCTTATTTGACTGTGCTTCCTGGTTAACAAAGGAGAGGTTTTATCTGAGGGAGGAAAGGGTTGGGGAAAGTAAGTGGGTTGGTGATAGTGAAGCTAAAAAAAGAAAAGAAAAAGGGTATCAATAAAACATTTCAAAATACAGAGAATAAAGCAAAGGGAAAATCAGAATGGGATATAGAAAAGCAAGGAGTGTTAGCACTATCATGTTAAATTTAATTTATATTTTTAAAAGCTGTACCCCACAGATTCATGACTTTACATACTATATTATTTCTGATATTTAAATATGGAAATGTTCATGTTTGTTGTGTATTTTTTTTAGTTCAAAGAATTTTTAAAGAATATTTTAAAGCAGGTGACAGAATCATTTTCAATCTCCTTCCCCCACCATCTCCCCCCCCAAAAAAAAACCATAAAAATGGGTGCACCATTTCATTTAGTCACCATTTCCCCAGTGAGGGGAAAAATCTCAAAGATCCTCTTTGGGAATTGTTGTAATCTAGAAAAACCAGAAAGGCCTAAATTTTCTCCATTTAACAAGATATACACCAGTCACACATTCTCCTCCTTTCTGGCACTGTCTTTGACTTTTTCTCTCTGTTAGAACTCCCCTATCTGGTATCTTCTATGCCTAGAAACTTCTAGACTAAATAACTCTATTCTTCTAGATGTTTGGCCAATCCCTTCCTCTAACATTAGGGAGACGTAAAACCAATCAGACTTCTCTTCTGGGACTGTCCTGGAACAAGTGAAGACGGACCCAAGCATTCCAGAGCGTGCCGTGATAGAGTGCCAAGCACTCAGAATGTCCTACCTCTGTAGGCTCCTTCCTCCTCCCATGCTCTGAAGACCATCATGCATAAAATCAATAAACTTCTAGGTCCCTGGCAGCAGTCCTGGTCCCTTGCATGCCCTTCCCCATCTAGCTTTGAAGGTTGGTAATGCCAGCCCCAGTGTGGGAGATAAGTGGACTACCCTAGTTTGGAGGTGGCCGCTGCTGCCCCCATGTAGGAAGGAGATAGGACTGAGCTTGCAAGTATGCTTTCTCCCTCTCGCCTTTCTCTTGGGTGTCTCAAGTTTAGCCACAGCTTTCCCTTAAACACACCAGATAAAGGACTTATTGAGTTCAGTACAATATGGCCCCTGAACCTTCTCTTCTCCAGGCCACATCTCCCCACTTGGTTTAAATGATCCTCATAAAACTCGGCGTTACCTCCAGGTCCTTCACCATGTTCTCTAGACATTCACCAGACTCAAAATGTTTTTTATTTGTTACCAGCTACTGTGCTTGGTTTTAACTCCGCCATCATCTTCATCTTGTCCCCATGCCAGGAACCCTCTGGCATTTACACACTTATACACACACACACACACACACACACACACACACACCTTTTCAGCTTTTTTTTGTGTTTTATCTTCCCCCATTAGATTTTAAGCTTCTTGATGGCAGGGACCTTGTCTTTTTTTTCCTTTTTCTTATTTGTTTCCCTAGCATTCAGCACAGTTCCTAGCACATAGTAGGTGCATAATAAATTTCTGTGTATCATGTCATTCCTGAAATGTGTAGTCAGTCAGAACTAAACATAATACTAGGGATGTGGTCTGACCAAGATAGTATATAACACCATTATCACCCCCCTCATTTTGGGCACTGGGCCTCTCTTAATGCAGCATAAGATTAAATCAGTTTTTGTTGTTCTTTGGGGGGGTGTTGTTTGTATGTGTGTGTTAGTTGGTTTTTGCTGCTGAAACACGATGGATTCATCTTGCTGCTTTTTAATCTACTAAAGAAAGAAAAATAAAGAAAATAAGCAAACAGGGGTTACAGGGGAAAGACAGTTTTGGACCTTGGTTTCCCCTTCTGTAAAATAAAAAAGTTGTCATGGATGATCTCTAAGCACCTAGGAAATGAGTGCAGAGACTGACCTACCCAGGGATTACTGTTACTGACTTGAGTCCAAGAAGTACAGAATTCAAAGAGGCCAGTAGATGTCAGCGCAGCTTCTTAGGTGTGTCTAAACTAAGCAAGCTACCTCACTGCAAGCCATGAGCTCTGCTAGCTTTGGCTATGTAAACAAATCTTTCTCCATTAAAACCCCTTCTCGTTATTAAAAAGTTGTGACCCAAAGACCCCCACCAGCTTCCACCCATTTCTTCAGTATGCACTCAGGAGCCAAGAAAACACATCTTTTACTAGTTGAAGGGCAGTTTCTAAAGACATCTACCAAGTTACTCCTAAAGCTTCACTTTTCCAACTTAAATATTCATGTCAGACTTGATGGCCCTAAAACCTAATCTCTTTCTAAACTGGGGTTCTTAACCTTTTTTGAGTCCTACATCCCTCTGGCAAACTGATGTAACCTATAGACCCCTTCTCAGACTAAGGTTTTTAAAGAATCCAAGAAAATGCTACATTTCAGTTAGACGACAAAGAAAATGCAAAAGCGGGATTTTCCCACTCAAGTTCACAGATGCCCTGAAATACAAGGGGTCTGAAATAGAAGGCTAAGAAACTTGCTCTAAATTCTCCTCCTATGGGTGAGAAAGAACCCAAAAGGGACATGTACTGAACTCTGGGAGTGACGTGCATGGCCCCAAGTACCATTCTTTTTTTTTTTTGTTTTTGTTTTTTGGTGGGGCAATCAGGGTGAAGTGACTTGCCCAGGGTCACACAACTAGTAAATGTCAAGTCAAGTGTCTGAGGTCAGATTTAAACTCAGGTCCTCCTGACTCCATGGCCAGAGCTCTATCCACTGCGCCACCTAGCTGCCCCCCAAGTACCTTTCAATGACTGAAGTCCCTTCTTAGCCTGGCATAAGGGAACAATTATATGTATTTAATGATGATAATAATTATTAGCTACCAGCTACCCTGCTTGGTTTCAACTCCACCATCATCTTCATCATGCCAGGAACCCTTTGGCACTTACACACTCTCTCACACAAACACACACACACACACA
>NW_020949548.1:16217634-16219854 GCF_900497805.2 Vombatus ursinus | reverse complement strand
AAAAAAAAAAAAAAAAACAAGTTTATGGAACCCAGGTTAAGAACTCCACTAAAGGCCTTGGTCACTGTCTATTGAATTCCAGAATATAAAAACCCAGCTAGTAAATGTGTGAGGCTGAATTTGAACTCAGTTCTTCCTGGCTCTCAGCTCAGTCCTCTCTTCACTGCTCCACCTAGCTGCCCCTATAATAAAATGCATAGGATTACAAAAGAAACCAATTCTAGTGAAATACACTTATCAAAATGTTAAAAAAAAAAAAAGAACAAGTTTATAAACCCCTTGCGAAAGGCCTTCCTCACTGTCTATTGAATCCCAAAATGTGAATTAACACTAAAGGGATCATCCACCACACATTCCCCATGCATGGATCCTGGCTCGAATTCTCGGGACATTTTGCCATCAGGGAGTCTTAGCTCAAATAAATGGTCATCCAGCCTCTGTGGCAATACTTCCAGTGACAGGGTGCTCACTATCTCTTGAGCAGCTCAGATTGCTTGAAAAGTCTTGGTTATATTGAGCTGAAAGGTGCCCTTTCATAATCTGAAAAATAATTGTAATCTCTCTTCTATGTGAACACCCTTCAGATACCTGAAGTGACAGATCTCTTTCCCCCAGTTCTTTCAACCAAGGCTTGGATATGACATGGTTTCCAGTCCTCTCCCCATCATGGCCATCCCCCTGTGTCCATTCACTGGGTTCACAGACTCCAGATGTGGTCTGATCTAAGCAGTGGAAAGTGGTACAACCATTCCAGATACTCCTGATCCAGAGACAAAGCTGATCGTGTTTGGACTAATGTTTTCAGAAATTACTCTGACTTAAAATATCAATATGGGTCCTGTTTCCTCTAAGCTACTGATTTGCCTTTCAAACTCTGACTTCTTTTTAGCCCTGGTTCCCCAGATACCTCTCTGGGCCCAGCCCTCATCCCTGAAAGGGAAGGCTTCACACAGGTGTCCCTACCTTCCCTGCCCTCAGCCCAGAGCCCAGATGCCCACCAATCTCTCCCCCTCATTCTGGCCATAGTCAGACATAGAAAATACATACCATCCTCCTGTATAATATCTGAGGCACACTGTTCCAGGACAGACATGTTTGCCAATATTGTCACAATCTGGAAGAAAGAACATTGGCTCAGAAAGGGAACCACAGAATGCCAAAGTCCTTCCCATTTTGGATGAAAGAAATATTCTTTCATCTAATATATGGTCATGTGTTTACCACTTGCTCAGGCATTTAAACAAAAATGTTTCCTTCAATCAAAGTGGGATTCCACCATATCACAGGGTTTCCATGATGATAGGTTTCCATTTATTAGGTCCAGTTAATAGGTTTCCATTAAGAAGGAAGTATAATTCTGTAAGGCCTATGGTACAGTGAAAAGAGGTCCCTTAGCCAGTGACTACTGGAGTCCCATAACCTCTGCCTTGGGACAATGGGAAGGGTTCATTATAAGATGGTATCGGGGATACAGGAAGCTATTACTGCCTTACAACACAATGACATCATTACCTAGTCCTTGGATGCTTCCTGCGCCTAAGACCTCAGGCAGCTCACAGCACAGCCCAATGCTCAAAACTTTCCCAAGGAAACACCCAAGACAGTGGCACACAAACAGAGACATACACAGAAAGCTGCACCCATTCCCCATTTCCCCTAGAGTAGAGCTACATACAATGCTCTCATTGGGAACAGGGAGAGAAAGGATCACTGTTCTGGAATCTGCTTTGAGAGCCAGACCTGAAGATGAATAATGAAAAGTATGAGATAAGCCCTGGGGTGTCCCAGAAGGTTATGGTAGTCCAAAGAGTACCCCCCAGCCCCAAGGGCCTTGTTGTTTTCCACCTCCATGTTTGAGGGAAGTGGGTTGTCCTCATTCCTGGAATATCTTCCCTTCCTCTTTCTTCACCAACTGTGTTTCTACCAAATCTTTAAAGGCCAAGTTGAATGCCACCATCTACAGGAAGTCCTCTCTGATCTCACCATCTTCACTCTCAGACCTCGCATCCCACATTTATTGTTACCTGGGTTTGTGTCCTATCCCTGCACTAGACTCCAAGCTCCCTGAGGCAGCTTAATGGTGGAGTGGATAGAGCACCCAGCCTTGTTGCTAAGTCATTTCAGTTGTGTCTGACACTCCATGACCCCATTTGGGGTTCTCTTGGCAGAAATACTGGAGTGGTTTGCTATTTCTTTCTCTAACTCATTTTACAGTTGAGG
>NW_020949548.1:16204693-16217624 GCF_900497805.2 Vombatus ursinus | reverse complement strand
TCAGATACTTAGTAGATGGGTAACCCTGGGCAAGTCACTTAACCCATTTGCCCCAGTTACCTCAACTGTAAAATAAGGTTACTAATAGGATTGCCTCCCAAGGTTGTTGTGAGGATCAAATGAGATAATATTTATAAAACACTTGACATAGAAGGCACTATTTAGCTAGGAGGAGAAGGAGAAGTGGTGGTGGTGGTGGTGGTGGTAGTAGTAGTAGTAGTAAATAGGAAGTTTGTTTTTTCTTATAATGACTCCAAATCTGCCTCATACAAGTTCTCCTTATCATTATCATTATCAACAGAGTAATTAAATTTAAAATGTTGATATTAATAACAACAAATAGCATTTATTCAGTGCTTTCCATATGATATCTTATTTAATCCTCACAACAACCCTGGCACATAGATACTATGATTATCTCCATTTTACAGATGAGAAAACTCAGTCTGAGAGTGGTGAAGTGACTCTCTGGGTGATACAGCTGAGTAAGTGCCTGAAGCAGGATTTGAATTCAGGTCTTCCTGATTCCAAATCCAGTGCTCTTATCTACTGTACCAACTGTCTGCCTTTAGGTAGTGGTTAGTTCTACCCTCTGCAGCCAAGCAGAACAATTCAAACCCCTCTTCCCCAAGATATTTGGGTCATCCCCAAAGTCTTAGTGGAGTTTGAAGTCTTAATATCTTAAATGGCTATTATATCATTATTATTATAATAATTATAGCTTAAGTAACAATTAAAGTTTAAAACTGCAACTATCAGATACCTGAAGATGCTTACCATATCCCCAATCCCTTCTGCTATTGCTCCTACTTTTACCTGTGACCCTGACTTCTATCCCCACCTCACCGTCTACCATTCCAGATTGTGCTACAGACAGTTACCTCACCTGCCTCATCAGAACACCTGCAGAAACCATGTTTTCAACCAAACCAGCTTTGCTCATGATTAGACCCTTAGATATTTCAATCCATTTGCAGCCTATAGGAGAAGGAACAAGAGATGCTAGGAAAATATCAAGCCATCCCCTCTGGTAAACAATGCTGGTTACCAAGGCCCAGATCGGTTACCATTCATTTGGCTCTCCCTAGGCTGTTAAGAATGACGAGGTGACTCATTTCCCCAGCCTACTCACTGCACATAAGCCCTCTAACTCTCTATGTGTGATGGGGATCTTCTCCATAAGCCAAAGTCCTTTGTCATACAAACCAAATGAGCGAGCAGTAGACAGAGATGGATTCTTTCAAAACGGAAACTTCATTTACAATTCCATTTTCTATTAGGTGGTGAGTGTCGTCAGCCTTGGAAGCACCCACCACAGAATTTTGTCAGATTGAATTAGATCCTGTTAATGAAAATCACTTCCCTTTCACAGAGACCATACCCCACGTGGTTTTCTCAGGTCCAAGGGGAAAATTCAGTTCATCACAATCTGAATAACCATGTATCTTTTCCCTGCTTTGATTTTGGTTTTCAAATTCCTAGTTTTATTTTTCTATCTTGGAAACTCTTCTTCAGCTTGCAACAGGGACATTAGGAATCCACCATCCTTGACCCATCTCTGAGACAGTTTTGACTTTCCCCTGTGCACTAGGAAGGACCAAGCATGAAAGAGATGGGCTGAAAGCAAAGACAAGGAAGAGGACAAGGAGAGAGGGAAGGCATCACAGTCCACTGTTGATAATGCACACAAAATGAAACTCAGACTCCTTGCTGTCTGCTTGCTCCAGATCAGGAGCTGAATAAATCTTTACTGGTTGACACATTAATTGATCCCGTGAGGTGGAGGTCAACACATCTTCATGTGTTGTTGTCAGACCCTCAGCAACCTGTCCTTCCGACCCATCAGCACTGCTCACAGCCTGTTTGCTCAGCTGGCTCTTAGCGCATGCAAAAGAACAGGTGTAGGCAGACAATTATGGGAAACGGAGTGGTCAGATAGCAAATGTCCCAGCAAACAATTCCTGACAGCCCAGAGCTTTGCTGGACCCTAATCCTAGCCATGTCCTCCTACATAGAGAATTGTTTTTGTTTTAGGATTAAGTGACTTGCCCAGGGTCACACAGCTAGTAAATGTAAAGTGTCTGAGGCCAGATATGAATTCAGGTCCTCCTGACTCCAGGGCCACTGTGCCACCTAGCTGCCCCTGTACATAGAGAATTTTGACCTGGCTTGTGGAATGCTGAATGAAATAGAAAAATCACTGAATTGGGTATCTAGACTAGAGATCTGGGATCTAATGCAGGTTCTGCCTCTAAATTGCTATATGACTCAGGAAAGTTCCTTCCCCTGTGCGGGCCTCAGTTTCCTCTCTTTCACAATGAGATAGTTGGACTAATAAGACTTCTAGATCCCCTTCTGGTCCTTACGGTCTGTGACTTCTATGTTTCATTGAGTTTAGAACTGGCAGACACCTAGTCCTCACCCCTTGTTTGACTAAGAGGGAAACCGAGGTCCAGAGAGCTTAAAACAACTTGTCTGAGGTGTAATCACTAGTAGGCAGCAAAGCTGAGATTCACTCTGACTCCAAATCCAGGGCTTTTCCCACCATATCCCACCGCTACCCCTGAACATATACTCCTCATAGGCATTAGACCTGACTAGCGATGAGCTCTGGGTCTGGTTCCTCATCATCTTCTTTGTCCTTTCCCACCTAGGATCCAGACAGCCTTTTAGCCTGGGATCCCGGCTTGCCCTGAAGCCTTCCTTCAGTGATAGCCCCATTCATTCACAGAGCCAGAGCCACAGTCAGAACCTGTGTGGTAAGCTCAGTCAGCCAAGGAAACTGACCCTGAAGCTGACGTGTGCTTAATGGCCGAAGTGACTGTTATCAGATCAGCTGGTCATTCAGCACCCTGCAGCAAAGAGCTTTACCCAGGATGATTTTGAGGAGACCGAAGCCATTTTTCAAGTGTTTTTTCTTCTTACTATGTGAGTTCTCCCAGATCTAGAGTCAGCATCAACAGCCTTCAGTACTAGGGTGTAGTATTTAAACTTCGTTATCACCAGTGGCGCAGCTATTAACATTTATATCACACGTTAAGGTTTGCAAAGCATTTCCCATTTATCTCCTCTGAGCCTTACAACAGCCCAGGGAAGTAGATGTTATTTTTCCCCATTTTATGGATGAGAAAACTGAGGCAAACAGGGGTTATATGACTTGTCCGGAGTCACACAGCTAGTAAACATCTTCCTGACTCTATTTACCACCTAGCTGCCACCTAGCACAGTATGGAGAAGAGCTCTGAGCTGGGAATCCTGGGAACTGGCTTCTAATTCAGACTCATTATGTGTGCTTGTTCAAGGGCAGGGGAGTGGCATTCCTTGAGACAAGTTCTAGTTTGCAACACATACAGAGAGAGACAGAGAGACACAGAGACAGAGAGCTAGTGGTCACAGGGCTGAGCCCCAGTAGGGTAGAATAGGATCAGGAGGATATCTTTAGAGAATCCCTTCAGACTAAAGACAGGGAAAATACACCTAGCCCTCAGATCAAGGTCAAGGCAGTAAGTACAGGAGAGTACTCAAGGGGAAGAAAATCTTACCTGCTTTCCCTCTGCCCCTTCCCACTAGAACAAAAAAACAAAAACAAAAAGCACCTCAAAAGAATTACCAAAAAGGCAGAGCCTCTGAGAGAAACTGAGGCAGCTGGCTAAATTCCCCCCTCCCAGCACAGAGTTTCCTCAGTCCTTGGGGTGTGGGGGTAGGGAGGTAGTAAGGGAACATTGGGTAGGGGATACCGGCTCCATGGCCACAAGGTAGAAGTTGAACCAGCTGACCTGCCTGCTCCTTCCAGCGCTGACATCCTATGATTCTGACTCAGACTGCATCCTCTCCATCCTACTGGAGCTCTCAAGGGAAATGGCTCCATCTGCTCTGGCTCTGGGGCAGGGAAGGACACTGATGTAGACTGATGTGGGGAGGGAGGGGGCAGCCTCTGCCTAGGAGAGCCCTTTGAAAGAGGACAAGGAATAATCCCAGCGCCCTGGTTCTGATGGTATCTGTTTCTATTGGGCTCTTATGGTACCAAAATGGCTTCCTCTGTGCCTCAATAGGAGAGATGTGAGTGTATGTATGTAGGAGAGAGTGAATGCATGTGTAATAGGAGAGATGTGTATGTGTATATATATATATATATATATATATATATATATATATATATAGGAGAGATGTACATGTGTATATATAGGAGATATGTGCATGTATGTATATAGGAGAGAATGCATATATGTATGTAGGATAGATGTGTGTGTATGTATGTAGGAGAGAGTGCATGTATGTATAACAGGAGAGATGTGTATGTGTATATATATATATAATAGGAGAGATGTACATGTATATATATAGGAGACATGTGCATGTATGTATATAGGAGAGAGCTCACAAATCATTAATGCCATTTTGAAAAGGAGGAAACCGAGCCTCAGAGAAGTTAAATGTCTTGTCAAGGTCACGTAGCAAGTAAGCTGCATAGCAGGGATTCAAACATAGGTCCTTTGACTCCAAGTCCAAGTTGTTTCACTCTGATACTAAAGAAAGACAAGGGAGCAAAGGGGCATGTGCAGAGCTCAGAGTCACCGTTAGGAAGGATGGCTGCCAGAGGAGATCCACACACACACACACATACACACACACACACACATACATACACTCATACACACACATACATATACACACACATATGCACACATACAAACCATACCTCAAATACCAAGCAATAAACTATTTGAGGAACTCTAAGAGAGGTAGAGGCTGGCAAGGGGAGCAAAGAAAAGAATCCTGAACTTGGAGCCAAAAGACATAGATGTAGTCCTGCCTCCATCAATTACTATCTGTGTGACCTTGGGCAAGTCAATTTGCTTCATCATGCCTCAGACTCCTCTGCAAAATAGAACTCAAACCTGCCTTGGCTACCTCAGGGGGTTGTTATGAGGACCAAAAAAGAGAATGGAACAGGAAGGGCTTTGAAAATTGGAAGGCTCTGTCTAGATGAAAGGGATTATTAGTATTGCAGCACATACTTCCTGCTCGGTTCCCATGGCAACCCATGGACCATGATATTATCAACACTCAGGTGTCTGAGACATCCCACCCCCCACCCCCACCTCCAACAGAAGCAACTGAAAAAAGCCAAGTTTCTGGTTCTGTGGGGGTACAGCTGCTGCTGGGAGAGGCTTTGGGGACCACCCCTGGGTGCAAAGGCCTGGTCAGCCTTAGCTGAGCCAAGATAGGATCATGGAATCACAGAATCACAGAGGTGGAAATTACCTCAGCAAGGATATGGTCTGACCCCAACCTGAAGAAAAATGCCCTCTGTACTGTCCCAAGATTGTGTTTATCCAGCCCCTGCTCAGAATTCATTACCTCCAGTGGCAGCCCCTTACCCTTCCAAACACCTCTAGCTGTAAGCTGAAATCTGCCTTCTTGCACTTCTTCACGAGCACACACACAAGCACACACCTGCTCTCTGGGGCCATGTAGAACAAATATAATTGTAATGATCGTGTGAACCTGCAAAGTCCATTCCCTTCTCGAGGCCTCAATAAAATGGGGACGTTGGATTAGAGGATACCATGGGAGGAGGAGAGAGACCTTTTCTTGGGGGTTGGGGAAAGGAGACTATGTGTGCGGAGGTCTGCCCAGAATGTCACAAATTCTTATACATGACCCTGGTTAGTTTTGCCGAACTGTTTGTTGTTTATTCATTGTCAAAACAGAACTCTCTGAATTAGGGAGGGAGGAGGGATAGATTGGAAAATGCAAGTGATATAAGAACAAAAGGCAAATACTAGTTTAGGGTTGTTTTTTTTTAAATGATTGATGGAATTAGCCCCAGACAGATGGGATTTCCTAGACAATAGGGCAGAGTTAGGAGAGGAGAGGTGAATCCTGATGACTTTCCAGAGGATGAACTTGCTTTGTTCCCAGCATTCTAGTGACCAAAGCTCCCTTTTAATTGGCCCTTCTGTCCAACTACAGTAAAATGATAACTGATGGTTTAATTAAAGATTTGGAGTAACTCCAAGGCTCCAAAGTGCCTTCTGAAGCATCAGGAAAAAAATTCCATTGTGTTTGTGAAGCTCTCCAAGTTTTGTTCTTTTTCAGTTGTCTCCAACTCTCCACAATCCCATTTGGGGTTCTCTTGGCAGAGATACTGGCGTGACTTGCCATTTCCTTCTCCAGATCATTTTACAGATGAGGAAACTGAGGCAAACAAGGTGAAGTGACTTGTCCAGGGTCACACAACTAGTAAGTGTCTGAGGCCGAATTTGAACTTACAAAGGTGAGCCTTTGTGATTCCAAGCCCAGCGCTCTTTCCACTCTGCCACCTAGCTACCTTGTATTTTATTGCATTTTATGAAGGGGAAAAAAATAACTTAGAGGCATCATTAGATCAAATGTTAGAACGAATTCTAGTATCAGCTAGTCCAGCCCCTTTGTATCTGAACTATCTAGATGTCGATTGGGTCTCTTCATCTAACAGGAAAAAAGACTGAGATACAGAGCAGGGAATGGCTTACCCAGGCTCACCCAAGAGCAGTGTGCAAAGTTGGTTTGGGATTCAAGCCCCTTCTAAAACAATGCACCTCACATTGCTTCCCTCAGTCCTTCAAAGGTGTGAATCCCTACAGGGCAGCACGTATAGTTCCTCTCTGTTATCCAGGATGGTTGATTAAGCAGATCATTTATCACCCATAGAAAAAAAAAAGTGGGAGGGGGGGAGAGACTAAATTTATTAATACATTCAAACTCTCCCTCCAGTCTCCACCACTTACTCAGGACCCCACGGGAGCTGACTCTGTGTAAAATCTAAGACTACCCCTCCTTCTTCGGGACCCTTCTCTAGGTTCTGTGACCCTCAGAATTAGGTAACTCTTTCCTATACATAAAGAGACATTGTGGCATAGTGGAAATTCTTGGACTGGAATTTGCAAAGCTTCTTAAGGGCAGGGACTATTTTTGCCTTTATTTTTATCCCCAGTGTTTAGCACAGTGCCTACTAGCATATACTAAGCAATTAATACATGTGTTGATTGATTGATTGATATGATATAATACTAATCCTATATCTGTTCACTAATTTGCTAAGAGACCTGGGTTAAGTCCCTTCCCTTAATCTAGATCTCAATTCCTCTTCTGTAAAATGATGGTATTGTAAGAAAATGTTTTATATGATTGCATATGTATAATCTATATCTGATTTATTACTGTCTCAGGGAGGAGGGAAGGATAGAATTTGGAACGCAAAACTTTTTTTTAAATGTTAAAAAATTATTTTAACATGTAATTGGGGGGGAAATAAAATATATTTTTAAAAAGATAGTTTTGCTCTTAAACATTAATAAGACATTGTTAATCTTTTGTTAAAAAATGAGAGTATTAGAACACAGAATCAATGAGCCAGCCAGTTTTCCATTCAGGAGTTCACAAAGTGTGGTCTAGGGACCCTAGGGGGTCTGCAAAGTTGAAATTATTTTCTTAATAATACTAAGATATTTTAATTTCTAATACAGTAAATATCAACAGACATAACCCAAATAACAAAAGCTCTTTGGGGTCCTTAAAATAATTTTTAAGGGCATAAGGGGTCCCAATGCCAAAAGTTGGAGAATCACTAGCATAAATAGGTAATTCTAGGGGCAGCTAGGTGGCGCATGGACACTTACTAGCTGTGTGACCTTGGGCAAGTCACTTAACCCCAATTGCCTAAAAATAAATAAATAAATAAATGATAAATAAATGAATGAATGAACGAATGAATTAACAGATAAATAAATAAACAAATAAATAGGTGATTCCACAGTTAGTCTTGACGTAGAATGGGCAAAAGTCTTAACACAGCCATTGGTTTGCTGTGTAAAAATATCTCTCCAGTTTGCAGTTCTCCAGGATAAAAACCACTGGACTTGGGTGCTAGAAGATACAGGGTGGAATACTATCTCTGTCACTTAACTAATTCTGCATGAGTCTCAGTTTCTTCTTTTGTAAAAAAGGAAAGGGCTAGATTAGATCAAAGCTTCTCAATGTTTCTGTGTCACGCCCTTTGACAGTCTGGTTAAACATATGGAATTCTTCTCAGAAAAAAATGCTTTTAAGACTAAAAGAATAAAGTACATAGGATTCCAAAGGAAACCAATGATATTGAAGTCATTGTCAAAATATTTTTAAGTTCACGGGGGCAGCTAGGTGGTACAGTGGATGTATCATCAGCCCTGGAGTCAAGAGACCAGACTTCAAATCCAAACTCAGACACTAACTAGCTGTATGACTCTGGGTAAGTCACTTAACCCTGATTGCCTTAAAAAAAATTTAATAATTAATTTTTTTTAAAAAGTTCACAGATTCCAGGTTAAAAATCTCTGGACTAGCTTATCTCCAATGCCCCTCCCCCCAGCTCTACCAATCTGTGTTCTATCATCTGAGGATGTTCTAAACCCAGACATCCTTTGATTTATCTGGGAAAACATCCTGTCATGCTGGGAGCTCCTTCCTCTTGTCCTGCCCTGGCCAGAATGCAGGGTAAGGAGCCCCAGCCCTACCTTCTCAGCCTGGCCCAATGTGTCTTCCCAGAGAGACATGGATGAAAGTGACAGGTAAGAGAGGGCCCACCTGGAGGAGAGCCCTATTTCATTCTGACTTGCAACCAGAGCATATAGATCCCGGCTAGGTAGAAGATTCATTGCCGGAAGGCTCACAGAATGTTTAATCTCTTAAGTGCCTGAGGGGATAGAAAAACACTTGCCCAGTAATTTATCTTATTTGTCTTCCTCGGAGACTCCTGCCCACGGATGTGATGGCTGCTTGCTCTGTGGAACTGATTCCACATTTGTTTCCTTAATGGACATACAGTCCCTAACCCAGGAGGAGGATAGCTGTGGATGGGAGAGGAAAAGAGGGAAAGAAGAGGGGATAGAGGAAGAGAAGGAGAGAGAAAGGGAGGGAGCGGATAAAAAGGAGGGAGAGGGGGAGGGAGAGAAGCAAAGAAGAGGGGATAGAGGGAGAGAGGGAGAGAAGGAGAGAGAGAGGGATCAGAATGAGAGAGGGAAAGAAAGACAGAGAGAAGGAGGGATCTTTGCACATGCATGCTGCAGCCAAGATGACCTTCATGGCCAAAGGGGCCCTCATCATAATTTACCAGTGGCCCACGTCCCCATCCTGCTGATGTTGCCGTGCAGAATTCTCCATGGAATGAGTGACCTCCAGCTCTCTGGAATCTCCAGCCATGGCTGACCCTCATCTGGCCATACTATTCACTTGGATGAATGTGCTAAGACCTTTCATGTCATACCTCTCCCCAAAGTCCAAAGCAGTGTGGTGTAGCGGGAAGACTGCTAAACATGGAGCCAGAAGGCCTGTGTTCAATTCCAGTTCTGATACATAAGGGATTATGCCACCATGCAAGTAAAGCCACCTCTCATAGTCTCAGCTGCCCATCTGCTAAATGGGGATAAGGACGCTTGCACTGCCTACCCAACCAGGCTGTTGTGACAAACACACTTTTAAATCTGAAAGCACTAGGGAAATGTCAATTCTTCTTGGGAGTGCTGATTACATCCTAGGCATATTGAAAATAGAGATGTGGGGATAAAACAGGTGTTGACCTTGGGAAGATCATAGATTTAGAGCTGGGAGGGTCCTCAGAGATCATCTAATCCAACGCCCTCATTTTACAGCCAAGGAAACTGAGGCCCAAGAGGTTAAATACCTTGCCCGAGATCACACAGGTGTCAAGGGTTAGATTTGAACCTAGGTTTTCTGACTCCAGAGTTAGTGCTCCAACTACAACCGAAATGTCTGCACCCTCACTCTGGGTCCATTTCCCAAAGCCAGATACTCTTGGTTTCCTGAATAATTTCTGTCTAGAACGAGTCTAGGAGAGTGTAAAGAGGTTGGGCAAGGAAGGGGAGCAGGCAGCAGAGAGAATGCCGTTAGGGGAGGAAGCCACAGAGAGTCTTAGGTAAGTTGTAGCCAAGGTGGAAACTCACCCGAGAAAATAAACATGGTCAGAAGGCAAAAAGCCACCATGCATCCCAAAGAGAGAGAAAGGCTGAGTCCTGAGGTCCGGCAAAGAGAGGGGCCACCCAGGAGTGCAGATCCTCTTGGAGTAAATGGCCAGAAGAAAGGGGACGGGAGAGGCAAGAGGTGGTTGTCTGTAAAGGAGAAGGAAAGAGAGCAGGAGAAGGGGGAGGAAAGAACCTTCCTAGTGTTCTATAGTCCCAAGGCTGAAGGGACCCTGAGAATCCAGACACCATCATTCCTGTATACCTGGTCATTCACAACACAGTTTTATGGAACTTTGCAGTTTGCCTGTGATTACTTACAGGGTTTCTTCATGTTCACCCCAAGTAGCCAAAACTCTATGTTATAGCCAAACCACTAAGCACTGGGAATTTTCACAAACTCTCCTCCATAGCTTAGACATGGTAATTCACAGAGCAACCCACAGCACTCTGCAGTTTGTTCAGGATTGCCCAGGCTCCCTGGAATAGGCTGTGCCCCAGACTTTTCCTACAACATCTGCTTTCCCAGTACAGGACATCCAAAACTGAGAACACTATTTAACCTAAGGGTTTTGTCCGCCATCAGCAAATCTATGCAGATGGATCCCAGCAAAATAATGTTCCAAAAACAAGTAGTTTCTTCACCACTACCATCCCACCTCTGCCCTGCCCAGCTTCAGAGAACCACAGGATACCAAGGTTTGGAGCTTTCCTGTCCCCAGCAGTTGAGATAAATATAGCTAACTTGGTACTGACAGCCTGGGACAGCATCTCCTTCTATTCCCTCAGCATATCTTGATTGAATTAACCTTGGGCTAGAGATCAGACCTGGGTTCTAGCCCTGGCTCTGCCACTAATGTGCTGTGTGACACTGTTCCTCTCTGGGCCTCAATGTCATCGTCTGTAAAATGGTGGTAACAATACTAATGCTTCCAAAACAACTCCAGGGTTGTGAGGAAATCATTTTTTGAAGCTTAAGGTACTCTTGGAACATCTGTTGCTACCACCATCATTATTCCCATCATTATTATCTTTATTATTATCCTTTATTTAGGTAAGACACTTAATTCTCTGTAGGCCCCAGTTTCCTCATCTGTTAAATGGGGAGAAGGAAACTAAATGACCTTTATGGTCTCTTACAGCCCCAAATTTATGTTCTGGGTTCTCCTTCCTGATGCTGCATCAGAGATCAAAGGAGGTAATGGGTGGGAAAGAGCTTCATGAACCATGAGATGTCATACTCATCATATAAGATGGAGACCCAGAGGCCAACCCAGGCTGTGGGGGCAATGATGGGCTTCCACAGACAAGGGATGGAGGAGGGGGAGGGGAAGGAGGCAGTTTCCTCTGATAGCTACAGAGCCTGAAACCGTGATGTTCTCCTTAACCCAGTCTCTTCCTCATTGGCCCCATACAGACAAAGGATCTAGCTGCCCCTTCAGTGAGGCTCCCTGACTACCCTATGTCTCCTCTCCCTTAAGCCCCAACCTACCAAAGGGGGTCTGAAATTCTGTTACCAGAGCCTCCCACCAATGATTTCATGGTTAGGAAGGTTTTTTTTTTCCTCTCAAGCTGAAATCTGCCTTGCAGTAACTTCCAACTCACTCATCATAGTTTGATTCATGAGATCAAGTAGGATAAGCTAACTCCTCCTTCCACGTGACAGGCCTGCAAATTTCTGAAGACAGAGGTAGTGGCCTCCCTCCCTATGCCCCTAGTGTTCCCTTCTCCAGGCCAAGCATCCTCACATTCATTCAACCTCAGGCCTTTCTCCTCTGGACAGATACCAGCTTGTTTGTGAGTTCTTCCTAACGTGTGGTGCTCACAACTGAACACAAGACTCCAGGTGTGGTCAGACTAAGGCAGAGGAGAGCAGGATCGTCACACCCTTCAGTCTGCACACTATACTTTCCTTAGTGAAGCCTAAGATCATGTCACCTTTTTTTCCAATACTGTGTCACATGGCTCATCCCTATTGATCTTAAAGTCCACTGAAAGAACTAGGTCTTTTTCATGGGAACTCTTATTTCCCACCCTCTGCAAAAAGCCTTTGCTGTTTCCCCTTAATGCTAGCGCCTTCCCTCTGCTAAGCTTAATAAATATAGATATATAGATTATAAATAGAGATATATATACACACACATACACACATATATGTATGTGTATGTATGAGTATATGTATATGTATATATCTGTGTATATTATGTGTATGTATATACACATACATATATTTATTTTATTTATATGTTATATATATGTATACATACATATAAATGTAAATGTACATCTTATTTGTACATAGTTGTTTGCACATTGTCTCCTTGAGAAGGGACTGTCTTTTACTTTTCTTTGGATCTCCAGTGCTTAGCACAGTGCCTGGCACATAGCAGGTACCCAATAAGTGTTTATTATTATTGTTGACCCTTTTCCCACCCTGTACTTGTGCAGTTGTCTTGAACCCAAATGTGGGACATTCCATTTGCCTCCTGTCAAATTTCATTTCATGAGATTTGGCCTATCATTCTAATTCCCAATTCCGTCATCCAATACATTCCTGCTTTATGGGAATTGGGTAACTGGTGGAGTTCGGCACAGTCATCAGAAAACCAATTGGAGAGCTGAGCCCCAAGAGATGGGGCACAGGATGGGCAAATCCAAATGAAGGAATGGACCTGAGAGCATGGAGCTCTGCCCTCACTAGGACAAAACTTTGTAATAATCTGGGACATTGTGGAGAGAGCATGAGGGCAATGGGCACTGCGTGGTAGGAGAGTAGAGGAAGAGAACCTACAGGGATAAGGTAATACTGAAGGATGTAGGGGAATCTACTTGGTTATATTGCTGGGGACCATAGGGACTAGCCCTGATAGACAGTCAAGAATAATCAGATAGATAGATAGATAGATAGATAGATAGATAGATAGATAGATAGA
>NW_020949548.1:16197506-16204683 GCF_900497805.2 Vombatus ursinus | reverse complement strand
GATAGATAGATAGATAGATAGATAGATAGATAGATAGATGGATGGATAGATGAATAATAGATATAATCTCCCCAACTAGACTTTAAACCTCTTGAGAGAAAGGACTAGGTTTTCTTACTCTTTGGATATGCCTCTTTTCCCATCCTAGAGAATGACTCAATGTTTCCAGTGTCATAAACACTTAATATGTTCATTGTATGTTGTTGCTGAATTGATAAGATCACCAGTTGCTCACCAGAGTTATAGGACAGGATATGGAGCTCCCGCCCCTAACCATACTCAGGAAGTCCTTCTTGATCCATCATGATTATTTCCAGCTTCTTCTCCCACTTCCTCAATAACCAGGGAGACTCCCTCTGTGTCCCTTCTTTCTGTAGACATGCTCACCTGGTCTCGGGTGTAGGGTGTGTCCACTCTCTGCTTATCAGCACAGGCTTCTAGGAGTATGCGCATGGCGTTCAGCTGCAGGAGCATCTCACAGGCCATAGTGTCAAAGAAAGTGATGTTGGCAAGGGCTGCAGAAGCCAATAGGAAGACTTCACCAGATGAGGCCTCTTGGCACAGTTCTAGGGGTAGAGATAGAGCCTGGATTAGAGAGGGAGACATCACCCCCTCCAGGCTGATTCCAAAGAAGTCCCTCTAGTGCTGTGGGAGGAAGTACTTACAGGAGACTACAACTCAAACAGAACCAGCACATGGCCAGAAAGTCCCACGTCCAGGACTTGAAGGACCCTATCCGCCATTCTGCCTGGTATACCTCCCTCCATCTAGACACAAATCACCTGCTGTCACTTGCAGGCACTGGGCGGCCAGACTGGCTCATGCGATAGCATAAAAGAGGTTTCCTGGTTGAGGCAGGAATGACCTTTCTTTCAAGGTCTCCTTGTTGCTAGTATCTCATATCTGCTATCCTGTTTGCCATGTATTCTACCCTCTGCCTTATATCCATCTCCAAGGTCTATGTATCCTCTGGCTCCAGATCGCCTTTTGACTGTTGGTTTCTGACGTGGTTCCAACTTAAGCACAGCATTTCCAGAGACTCCTTGGGTTTAGCTCACCTGGAATAGTATATACTAATGGGGTCACAAAAGTAACAAATAAACATGTTCAAATAGAAGCAACTGAACAGGGTAGAAGCTACCACCATCTGTGCCTTGATGTCCCTAAATTCCCCAACATGGTTAGGGCTTTGGAGCCTCTTCTCCTCCATGATTCTTAATTTTTATTCTAAGGGTTAGTCCCTACTCTCCTCTTTGCTCCACTACCCCCAGGTCCACCATGATGGTGAGAATATTCTGGGCATTGTGGCACAAAGAAAAAAGACCTGAATTCTTTCTGTGTTTGCGTGTTTTTGGAGGTAATTGAGGGTAAGTGACTTGCCCAGGGTCACACAGCTAGTAAGTATCTGAGGTTGAATTTGAACTCAGGTCCTCCTGACTTCAGGGCTGGTGCTTTATCCACCGCACCACTTAGCTACTCCAAGACCTGAATTCTGGTGTTAGATCTGCCATCAAATACCTCAGTGACCTTGAACAGGTTTCCCCCCCTCCCTCTGTGTGATTCAGTTTCCCCATTTGTAAAGGAAGGATTTGATCCAGATGGTTTCTAAGGGCTCTTCCAGCCCTGACATTCTCTGGGTTATCCTGATGCAGGAGTCCAGAGCTGGGCAAACTCTCCCTTAGTGACCATCCTGTTCCACTGCCCAGAGAAATCAAGAGTTTAGCCACCTCCGTTTGGCATGGAGGACGAGAGCTATGTGTCCACCCCCATGCTCTATGACAACCGCTTCTTCATGCTTGGCAAACCCATCCCCGCTCCCTTGACAACCTGACTGCTGCCGACGCAGCAATTATTAACACAGCCATATAAGTGCCTTTTAATTTTGGCCCTCGTTTATTTTAACTATGATCTGAGTCATTGAGCCATTTAATTTCACTGTGTGTTAAGAAGATTAAATACAGCAATCTGATGACTCACTTATAAATGTTTCAAAAGAAGAACAGAAAGAAAGAAAGAATGGAAAGAAATAAAGAGAGAGAAAAGGAAGAAAGAAAGAAAGAAAGAAAGAAAGAAAGAAAGAAAGAAAGAAAGAAAGAAAGAAAGAAAGAAAGAAAGAAAAAAAAGACTTGCACGCTCAACTTCTCCTGACTTTTTTTACTTCTTCCCCATCTCCCTGGTGCCCAGCTCCCCCAAGAAATATCCTGTCTACTGGGGTAGAATGCGTAATGCTGGTCTCTCAGGGGAGTTTCTGTCAAGAAGTCGGGGCTGGACAGACCCTGGGGACCAGGGGAGGGAAATGCAGGGAAAGGGTGACAGAGGAATGGGTAGACAAGTAGACCCATGTCTTGACCCAAGCATTTTTTCAACCTTGAACAAATGAGGAAGACTCCCATTTATTACCACCCAGGCCTGGTCTGTAAGAACCATAGCCTGTAGCAAAAGGAATCACTCAGACTAGTCTTAATCCTTCCCAGTTTCCTCAAGTCCATCAAATTCCAAGTCCTAGTTCAGTGACTCCCAATTTCTGAAGGGATATCTCAAAATTCTCTAAAATTATGATATACACATATATAAATTATATATGCACATATGTATATATATTTATATTATATTATATATGATATACACTTAGTGAAATACAAACTGGACTTATGATTTTATTGGCATTAGGAACTCTCAGATGAGGAAAAGCAGGTTGGCACCATTTTCACCTGGCAATTTATGGTCTTAGAGAGGTGGTGAGACCCCAGAGAGGTTAAGAGATTTACACAGAGTCACACAGCCAGGATATATCCTAAGCAGAATCTGAACTGAGGTCTCCCTAGCTTCCAGGCCTGCTCTTTACCTATTACCTCTTCATGTACATGTATGCATACATATACCTCACACGTCATTTTTGGGAGGCCAGGAGGGAGGAGAACTGGGGACAGGTGGCCAGACAGAGTAGAGATTGCCCAGAATTAGGAGGTAGAGAGCATGGATTTAAAGTCTAACCTTATATAAGATAGACTTCATGGGACAGAGGAAAGGGCTCCGGATTTGAGATTAGAGGGCATGGGGTTTGAATCCTGGATCTGCCACTTACTTATTGGGCTTACCTGAGGCATTGCCATCTGCTTTGTCGATGCATCCTAAAGACCATGAGACTTTTCCATCTGAACTAAAGGGGAAATTTTCCATACGTGTTGACTCCTTCTTTAGAAGGTAAGCTCCTTGAGGAGAAGGCCTTTCTTCCTTTTCTATTTGTATCCCTGGAGCTTAGCACCAGTGCTTTGTATATAATATCTACTAAATGCTTTATTCACCCATCCAACCATCCATTCATTCCTAGACTGACCTAACCTTTCTAGATCTCAGTTTCCTTATATAGAAAATGAGAGGTTTAGGTTAGATGCCTCTAAGGTCCTTTCTGGTCCCAAACCTATGGTCCTATGATTATTCCTAAGATATTTCCCCTCTCAGGGCCTTGGTTTCCTCAAGTATAAAATGAGGGTTTACACTAGACATCTCCAAAGTTCTTCTACCTCTAGGACCTATGAGTCCTCTCTAGCAAAGCTGAGATGCAGGCTTTAGTCCTGGCTTTGCCACTAACTTCATGTGTGACCTTGGTCAAGTCTCAGTCCTCCTTAGTGCTCAGTTTGAATGAGACAGTTCAAAATCCCTTCTGACTCTGACAGCTATATTCTGTTACTATGAAGTTGGAATCTTGACGATAAATAGACTTTGAGACCAAAAGAGACAACTATCTAACAGTGGGATGACAGGCTATAAGAGAGATGTTTGGAATCACCAAGGCCCTCCTAGTATCTCTTAAATAATATGACATGGTTGATCTCCTACACAGTCTCTCCATAAGACTGATCCTGAGGCTCCTCTGGCCCCCATTCCCGCTGATTCTCCCTGACATCAAACCGTGGTCACTCACTGATGAGAGCTGTCACAATCTCCTCCATGCTCTCCAGGAAGCTGCTGAGATGCTGGGTCACAGGCAGGTGCGGAGAGGTGATCTGGGCAACCACAGCAGCAGCCTCTGCTCGGGTGGCTTCTGAGTGGCTACTATCGGTCAAGATGTCAGCCAAACACAGAATGCCATCTACCTGGAGATGACAGAAGGTGTAGAAGTTCCACTGTGAAATTGGGCCTTAGAATATGGTGCTCTCCTTACCTTCCTCTCCCCACCCCTACCCCCCAGCAGAAGCAACTTGACAAGAGAGAATGTGTACCTTGGACAGAGGCATCAGCCCATCCCCAGACACAGCACTGGATTTTGAGTCAGAAGACCTCGGTTCCAGTCCTAAATCGCACACTTATTAAGTCACCTTGCACAGTCACCTTACCTTTCTGAGAGTTCCTTGGGATGTGGCTTCCAACCTCACCACATAACTGAAACTGCTAACTCCCAGGTTACCCATGATCTCTCTTTATAGCTAAATCCCATGGTCTTTGTTCAATCCTTATCCTCCTTCACCTCTCTGAAGTTTTTGGTATCACTGATCGACCCCTTTCCCTGGATATTCTCTCCTTCTTTGGATTCTGTGATGCTCCAATTTCCTGATTTTCTTCCTATCTGACTGATCCTTCTCACATTCCTTTGCTAGTTCTCTCTCTCTCTCTCTCTCTCTCTCTCTCTCACACACACACACACACACACACACACACACACACACACACACAGCTTTGTCCTAGACCTTCTTCCCTCTATAATCTCTATTCTCTCTCATTAACTTTATCCACTCCTATGTGTTCAATTAGCATTTATATGCAGATTACTCATAAATATATGTAGCCTCTCTCCTGACCTTCATTTTTTATCCCTAACTGCCTGCTGGACACTTCCACTTAGATATGCCCTTGGCATCTAAAAGTCAAGATATCCAAAACAGAACTTCTCTTCCCCATTAACTCTGCTGCCTTCAGATTTCTCTGTGTGTGTTGAGGACACCATCATCTTCCAGTTACCTGGGTTTATAACTTCAGGGTTATCCTTAACTCTTCTTTCTCTTTCCCCCAACCCCTCATATCCAAGTCTTATCAATTCTATCTCCACAATGTTTCCTGCATCTATCCCCTTTTCCACCCTCACATGACTTACTACCAATCTAGTTCATCAACACCTGCTTTATTGCAATAACCTCCTGGTCAGTATCCTTGCTTCAGCCTCTCCCCTTTTCAATCCCTAATCAATCTTCCACACAGCTAATAAAACAATGTGCCTAAAGCATAGGTCTGACCACATGTCACCTGAGATTCGAATCTTGGCTCTGACATTTCCAAGCAGAACATGACCTTGGGAAAATCCGTTTTCCCTCTGCATTTCCTCTACTCCGTAAAATTGGGGGGAGGTGTAGAGTAAATGCCATTTAAGGTCCTCCTTAGCTATAAATCCTGAGATGCTATAGGAATCAATGGTTCCCCAATCCCTGTATCAAACGTTTTGATTCCTCTAAGAGGCACTCCTTGTGTGGTAGAGAGAAGGTCAAAGCTGCAAAAGGGTCCTTGTGTTCCTAATCCAACATGACCTTGACCAAGCCCTTTCCCTCCTCTGAGTGTCAACTTCCTCCTCTAAAATGAGTAGGTTGTATTAGATCACGTTAGACATCGTCAGGCACTAGAGAATCAGTGAGATGTGATAGCAAGGGTGACGAATTTGGAATCAAAGGACCTGGGTTTAAATCTCTGCTCTTCCACTTAGTCTCTGCATGACTTTGGGCAAATCACTTGACCTCTCAGGGATGGTTTCCTCCTCTGTAAAAGGAAGGAATGACCTCAGTGGTTTCTAAGGTCACTTCCTGCTCTGACTCTACGACCCTGTAATCCTATGATGATAGCTAATCCAACTTCTCATTTAGCAGACCCTCGGAGAATTGGTGGTCCCTAAAGCTCCCTTCCAGATCTCAATCCAATGAACCTGTGATCTGTCAGTGACTCAGTACTCGGCAAACACTTGTTAAGTGCCTATTATGAGACAGGAATTGTGCTAAAGGCTGAGGATACAAAGAAAGACAAAAGTCTCTTTTTTCAGTAGCTCATCATCAAATCTGAAGATTCAAAAGTTTCAGAGTTAAGTTTATGTGATCATAAAGAAGTATTGTTGGGTTTTTTTCCATCTATTCCCAACGTCATTTGCAATAGAGGAAAAGGTAGAAAGGCTAGCTAAGGAACCCCAGCAAAGTAAAGCGTGGGGGGGAAGCATGGCCAGAGAGGCTGCCTTCTACCTCCAGTAGACCTGGGGTTGAAGGAAACCTTTCCCAAACTGACCTGGCTGGGAATAGTTGGTCTCCATTCCCACCTCAAGATCATCCCTTGCCCACATGAGCGTGATGCTATAAGATCAGTATCACGCAAGGAAAAGAGCAGTGATTTCGGAAACACTACCTGTGTGACCTTGGATGAGTCACAGCCTCCCTAGAACTCACTTTCCTCATATATAAATGTGAGGGTGATTTGAGAGTCTCTAAGTTTGCTACTAGCTTTAAATTCTCTGCTCACAGGCATCCTGACCCCTTCTCCATGGGGTCTTTTTTTCCTGCTTTATTAGAGTTATCTCTGCCCATTCCAGCATGGGAGCCAGGTGGGCGCTGATGGGGAACTGGTTGCGGGGCCACGTCTGACCCTGACATTCCATGGCAGCCCCTCCCCATCTTCATTTCCTGCCAGTCATCCTCAAGTGGCTCTTTAAAAGCTCCCACTGTTATTTATTAGAGTAGGGTTTCATGTCACCTCCGTTAATGTTCCAGGATGGATGTAAATTTTCTTGTTTGGTGAAGTGTTTGACAATGAGGGAATCAGAGAGACAGGCGAGACCGTCAGACCCTGGGGAGGCCAAAGGACGCCGCCTGGCATGAATCACGCTGATGGCTTCTTTGAGAAAGGACGTAAATGCCGCGCTGGGTCCCTGCACACTCTCAGGGCGGATGGCAGTATCACATGGGTGGCCTCTCATTTGCTCAGATCTCAGGTGGAGGGACGAAGAGACAGTCTGTGCCCGGCAACAGGAAACAAACTGGCTGAGAGCTTTGCGAGCCTTTCCAAATGAGCCGTCCCTGTTCCCTCCCGCCGAGTTCCACCTGCTCAGGGTCATGGGCTTAGACCCAGAAGGGGTTCTCGGGGTCACCTAGTCCAGTCCCCTCAGATGAGGAAACTGAGGCCCAGAGAGGTCATAATGGAGTTGGAGGGC
>NW_020949548.1:16195112-16197496 GCF_900497805.2 Vombatus ursinus | reverse complement strand
AAATCCAAACCTCTCATTTTATAGATGAGGAAACTGAGGCCCAGAGATTCATGAGATAATAGATTTAGTACTAAGGATGCAACTACAATAAATAAAAAAAAATACCTACTCAAAAGAACCTTACATTTCAGCAGGGGAGTCAACATTCAAGGAACAACGAATTGTCTGGTCTGACTGAGGCAGAGGATGTGTGACGAGGGATTGGGAGTAATGAAGCTGGAAAAGTTGGTGGGAACCCAACGGGGGAAGGCCTTGAATATCATGCAAAGGACTTGGGACCTTACTTAGCAGACAATAGGAGACATGGAGAGATTCTGAGGCAGGGAGTGACGGGGTCAGACGTGTGCATTAGGACAATTATATGGACAGTGGCATGAGGAATAAAAAGGAAGAGCCTGGAGTCAGGAAGCAGAGTTAGAAGCTGGTGCAGTGGTCCAGGTGAGAGGTAACGAGAGCCTGGATTAGGACAGAAGAAGTAAAAGATTGAAGAGATCAGGTGAAGACAGAATTGACAAGACTTGGTAACCAAGTGAATGGAGGAAAGGGGAGGGGGAAGGAAAGAAACAAGCGTTCATTAAGCGCCTATATGTCAGGCACTATGCTAAGTCTTTTACAAATAGGATCTCATTTGATCCTCACAATGACTTTGTGAGGTAGGTGCTATTATGATCCTCATGTTACAGTTGAAGAAACTGAGGCAGACAGAGGTTAAATGACTTGCCCAGGGTCATTCAGCTAGGAAGTGTCTAAGGCTAGATCTGAACTCAGGTCTTCATGATTCCAGGCTCAGTGAGCCACTTAGCTGTGGTCAAAAGGGAGGGGGATGAGAAAGAGGAAGAAGAAGAGGAAGAAAAAAAAGTGAAAGATAACTCCAAAATTGGGAGCCTAGGAGATTTAGGGGGATGGTGATAGTAATTAATAAAAATAAAGACGTTAGAGGGTCAAAGGCTACTAGATACAGAACTCTAAGGCCATCTTGTCCAACTCCTCCATTTTACAGATGAGGAAACATGAGGCCCAGAAAAATTAAGTGATTTATCCAATGTCACATAGGTAAAAATTGTCTGAGGTAAGATTTGAATCCAGGACATGTAAGATATTTCTTCCCAAGTTTGGATGGTCTTTTGTCTAAAAATTCGCTGGATATTTTTTTTTTTACATACCAGAGTAAAGTTAAGATCATAACAATATATCTGCTTCTAATTTCCCTCATTTGTAAAATGAGATAGATATATATCACCACACTATTTATAGGAGCACTTTGTAACAGCCAAGAACAGGTTCACAGGGTTCCTTGCCAACTTTAAAGATTCAAACTCAGCACTGTTCATTCATAGCTCAAAGCATCCACCCACTTTCCAGTCTCTGGAGAGCTCCTCAGGACCTCATCTACCATTTGGCCCAACTCCAGACAGCTGGACCGACCTAAACTTTTATGGGGAAGAGAAACAAAGGCCAGCCATTGATATACAAGGTTCTGCCCCATTTCTAACCCCAATTATTTGTGACCTCACTCAATTATCATTACAGTTATCCCTCCCACATCGCCAGGGTGAAGGGCGTAGCACCTCGCAATCTGGAAAATCCATGTAAAATTTTCTGGCCCTCCCTTTATAACAAGAAGAAGTCTGATTTTTTTTCCTTCCTTGGGGGGTTTACAGTACCTTATTGTGAAATTTGGTTTAAATATTTGGTCATAGGCTCTATGTTATATGCTGGCCTTCACATGGCACCTGCAGCTTCCACAAAATTCCCCCAAAATTCCTATTTAATTTCTTATGCCATCCTGCAATATATCAAAACCATGATGGGAAAAGTCATGATGTGGAAGGGATAACTGTATTTAAATGTTCTGCTACTACCCCAGAAGTTCTATTTACTAGCCTGGGAGAGAGGGAGCAAAATAGAATGAGAGGTCGAAAGAAGAAAAAGGAAAAGAATGGAGGATAAACAGTCAACAAGTAGCTATTAAGTACCTACAACATGCCAGGACAAATGCAAAGAATTAGACAATTGCTACTCTGAAGGAGCTTCCAGAGGAAGAGAAGAACCAGAGAATGTCAGGGAGTTCTAATCCACCCTCTTCATTTTGCAGATAAGGAAACTGAGGCCCAAAGAGGGCAATCAGCCAGTCAGTCAATAAATATTGATTAAATACCTACTATGTGCCTGGGAATACAAAAAAAGGGAAAAGATAGTCCCTGCCCTCATGGAGCTTACATTCTATTGGGAGAGACAACATGCAAACATTCACATTGGACAAATAACTGCCCAAAGTCACAGACAAGGAGGAGGAGGAGAGGGAGGAGGAGAGGGAGGAGGAGGAGGAGGAGGGAGAGAAGAAGAAGAAGAAGAAGAAGAAGAAGAAGAAGAAGAAGAAGAAG
>NW_020949548.1:16159528-16195102 GCF_900497805.2 Vombatus ursinus | reverse complement strand
AGAAGAAGAAGAAGAAGAAGAAGAAGAAGAAGAAGAAGAAGAAGAAGAAGAAGAAGAAGAAAAGAAGAAGAAGAAGAAGAAGAAAAGAAGAAGAAGAAAAGAAGAAGAAGAAGGAGGAGGAGGAGGAGAAGGAGAAGGAGAAGGAGAAGGAGAAGAAGAAGAAGAAGAAGAAGAAGAAGAAGAAGAAGAAGAAGAAGAAGAAGAAGAAGAAGAAGAAGAAAGATGAGGAGGAGGAGGAGGAGGACAAGAAGGACAAGATGGAGTGTGTGAAGGGTTTAGGTGAGCCAAGGAATGTTCCACACAGCATCTGATGACACAGTGTGCCATAAGAAACAGCACTTACTGGTTGCCCTTGCCTGGCTCTGGCCCCATCTTGGAGAGGCAGGCATCAGCAGCGTGCCATCAGCAGACTCCCCCTCCCCAGCAATAAATTTAAAGATGACAGCAAGATAATCTACTAAAAAGCCCTTTCATGTCCCTAAAGAAATCGCTGCTCAAAGCACTTACAAGATTAGCTTTTACATTGAGAGGGGACCTGGACCACTGCCCTGTCTTTGGCTGCTTGGGGAGGGCTGGGGAGCAGGATCTGAGCCAGTTTGGTTGTTACCCTTCCCGAGCAGCAAGAGCAAAGCAGTCATGTAGACGATAGGCACCAAAAAGCTCTATGGGCACAGAGAGTCACTCTTGTAGACCAGAGACGGCCACATGCATGCGTGAGGAAGACAAAGATGTGGTAAACCCTTTGTCAGATTTACCAACAATGGCCTCCCATTGATCATTAAAAAATCATCAAGCTTTGGCTTTTATGTAAATATGTAAAGGGCCCACAGTCCTACTTATAAAACCCCATTGTATTTCATGAAAGCCAGTCTGGCCACTCTGCGGGTTGTTGAGTGACTCCTGCCTGTGTGAGTGGGTTGGGGGCACAGGGAAGGGAGGACTGCTGGGTAATTGCAGTAATCTCATTATCACTGGCGACTAGATGCCACAGGGAAAGGACCACTTAAAGAAATGGGGTTTTCACATGCCTCATTGTCTGACAGAGTTGAGCATCACAGGTCTCTGGGTAAAATGACTGAGACCAGCTTGGCATTTGGAAGAGACAAACACCCACTCCAAACTCGTGTATATTATTCATGTGTTCTGTTGCTGAGGAAAAAAGCCTCCTTGTGTAGATAAATGGATATTGATGTTTACCATAATTGGAAAACAATGGATGGAAAGAGTTCTAGGCCAGGGGATGGGGTGGCAGTGGGGAGTAGGGGAAGCAGATAGAACTGTATAAGCAGCAAAAAAAAAGCGGGGAAAGATCTGATACCCGGAGTTCACTAAAAATGGGAAGGCAGGAAAAATTATTGAACAGATTCTGAAATGAATTCTTCATCAATATTTTTAAAAGACAGAATCACTAGAAAGAAGCAAGAGTTCACATTATGTCACATTAGCATGACATCTTAACAACATGTTACATCATTTATGTATGAAGTACACATTATGTCAAATCTGTCAGACAGTCAGGTAGAATTCCCTAGTCCTGGATTTTCTGGATTCCAGTAGGAATTTGATAAAAATCTCCTGTTATCCTAGAAGATAAAGTGAGAAAAATATCCTTGAAGATAAAGTGAGAAAGAACATGAGCTTGCCTTTCCCCTCCTCTTTAAGTTTTCTCCATCTGTCAAATGACCATATCCAAAGAGCATTAATTAATAGACCAATGCCACCCCACAAAGTTAAACTATCCCAGCTAAATCCAAGGAAGTTCATCACTGGGTTAGACTGTGAGCTCTTTCAGAACAGAGACTGGGTTTTCGCCTTTCTGTGTATTCCTAGCTTTTCGTACAGGGCCTGGCACAAAGTAGGTGCTTAATAAATGCTTTGTCTTGTTTGCCTTTGACTTGTTGACTTCACCTGGTTGAGAAGCAAATGAGTTTTTCAGCTGTAATAATTTCATAAATATCATCTACTGAAGTATAAAGCAAGACTCAATCTCTTTGTATCATGAAACCCTGAGATCAAATCTGGCCTCAGACACTTATTAGCTATGTCATTGGACAAGTCACTTAACCCTGTTTGCCTCAGTTTCCTTATTTGTAAAATGAGCTGGAGAAGGAAATGGCAAACCACTCCAGTATCTTTGCTAGGAAAACCCTAAACGGGGTCACAAAGAGTTGGACAGGACTGAAACAACTGAACAACAACAAATCATGAACCGCTTTGGCAATCTGGGGCACCTTCCGCAGAATACTGTTTTTCAATGTATAAAATACATAGAATTACAAAGAAAATTGATTATGTTGAAATACAACTGGCAAAATATGTATTTTTTAAAAAACCAATTTCATGCCCCCAGGTTAAGGGCCCCTGGTATAGAGGGATTACAATCTACATCCATGAAGGGAATACCCAAATGAAATTACAGATCCTGAAAGTATTGAATAGGTCATCCCAGGAAGAGGTCTATAGTGCTGCAGGGCTCTGTCAGAGACTATCTTGGCCAAGATTTTTTTTAAAACAAGTTGTTATTCATGTCTTTTGTTTTTTCTTTTTTATATCACCATAGTTTCCTCCAATATCCCTTCCTCTTCCCTTTCCATGGAACTATCCCATACAACAAATAGTATTAAAAGAAAAGAAACAAAGAAAAAGAAAGAAAAGGAGGGAGGGAGAGAAGGAGGGAGGGAGGGAGGGATGAAGGAAGGAGGGAAGAGAAAAAGAAAGAGAAAGAAAAAAGGAAAAATCAGCATATCTGATCAATACATTGAAATAGTCTGAAAATATGTGTGATGTACAATGCTTGTGGAACTCCCTTGTCTACCAAGGGATGGGGTTGGAATATCTTCTCATGTTTCTTCTTCTAAGCCCTGCTTGCTCTATATAATTTTGCAGCATTCATGTTAATTTGTTGTTATTGTTTCCATTTACATTTTTGTAGTCATTGTGAATATTATTTTCTAGATCAAGATTTTATGAGCAGGAGAAAAGAAGGAAGACTTGGAGAAAGGTTGTCTGCTATCACAGTGTAGTGGGAAAACACTTGCTCTAAATTCCAAGGAGTTGAGTTCAAATCCCATATCTAACATTTATGCCATGTGTGACCCTGGGCAAGTCATTTAACTTCCCTTGACCTCAGGTTCCTCATTTATAAAATGAAGGTGTTGGACCATAGAATCTCCAACCCTAAAACTATGATCCCAGACAGAGACACTTAGCAGTTTTCATTTGAATCTTATGCAAAGTTAGGAGGGACAATTAACCCATTTGATGAAAGAACAGGATCCAAAATTATTTTGACAATCTGGTAACTAACCAGTAGTGGGGGAAGGGAGTTGGGGTGTGGTCAATGTAAAGTCCTGAATTGTAGGTTCAGAATCAGTACACAAGCATAGGAGTTCCAGCTTGTCATCGGATCACATGAAAGAGACCTGGTGGGAAGGGTGGGGGGATGGAGGTGGTTAATAAATCACAAGTTTAATAGGAGTCAACAGCGTGATCCTAGATGCCAATTTAAAAAAAAATTAATACCCGATCCTAGGCTATATCCTTAGAAACATGGTGTCCATAGTCAAGGAGTGATAGTCCTGTTTTCTTCTGCCCTCGTCAGATTCCATCTCAAGGACCGTATCCAGTTCTGGGCACATTTAAGGGAGGGAATGAGGAAATATGCATTAAGTGTTTACTATGTGTCCAAAACTTTTTACAAATACTATCTCATTTGATCTTCACAATAACCCTGGGAGGTAGATCCTATTATTATTTTCATTTTATAGTTGAGGAAACTGAGGCAGACAGCAATTAAGTGACTTGCCCAAGGTCACGAAGTTGCTAGATCTGGCTTACAGTTTGGGGCTGTCAAGCTCTTCCTAGATCCTAATTCTCTTTTTTTTTTATTTTCACATTAGTCATGTTATAAGGAAGGATTAGAACCAATAGAAGGAACCACCAGAAGAGGAAACAAAGCAAAACAGAAGAAAAAAAGAGCAAAGAGTATGCTTCGATCTGCATTCAAACTCCATAGTTCTTTCTTTGGATGTGGATAGCATTTTCCATCATGAGATTTTTGGAGATGTCTTAGATCTTTGCATTGCTGAGAAGGGCTAAGTCTATCAACGTTAGTCATTACATAACACGGCTATTATTGTGTACAGTGTTCTCCTGGTTCTGCTCATTTCACTCAGCATCAGTCTATACAAGTCTTTCCAGGTTTTTCTGAAGTCTGCCAGCTCATCATGTCTTACAGCACAATAGTATTCCATTACATTCATATACCACAACTCGTCCAGCCATTCCCCAATTGATGGGCATCCTCTCAATTTCCAATTCTTTGCCACCACAAAAATAGCTGCTATAAATATTTTTGTACATGTGGGTCCTTTTCCCATTTTTATGATCTCTTTGGGATACAGCCCTAGAAGTCCTATTGCTGGGTCAAAGGGTACGCAGTTTTAGAAATAATACCAAATTGTTCTCCAAAATGGTTGGACTAGATCTTAATTCTTTCAACCATTCTCCTAGCACGCAACTTTAGTGCAGCCAAGGTGGGGACTGTTCTCCCTTCCCACCTATGTTTTGCTTCCCCCATTCTCCTTCAGACTGGTGGTAACAGTTTAAAGTCATCCGAATTAGCTGGTGACCCATTTGGTGTGTGTGCGACAGTTAGGGAAAAACAGCTCCTACAGAGTGAAGAAAAACTTACTCAAGCATGACCTTCACACCCCAGGTACCTGAAGGAACAAGGACATCAGGAGTTGGAGTCACCCCATCAGAACTCGAACCAGGTCTAGCACTGCCTAGAGCCAGGCAGGAGAACATTCCTGATCTGAGTCCTCTCCAGACCAAGATTATCGTAGGAAAATTATGCCATTTCCTCACAGGGCCATCAAGTGTCAGAACTGGAAGGACCCTCAAATGTCCAAGCCACCCCTACCTATATTCTCTAGTAATCACTGCTTCACTTTCTAAGTGATCATAAAGCACCCCTCTAATGATGAGTTCCACAGTTTTGCCAAGAATAGAACACAAGTTCATCAGCCCACAGTTTGAAGTATACACCTCCTTTTTCCTTTTTTGACCATTAGGACAAAATTCACCTTTCTCTAGTACCACACAATGTCTACTTGTCGATTAATTTCCCAGAAAAAAAAAGTGGGCCTCTCAGGCTAACAGAATGAACTATTTTTTCCAGTCTGCCTGATCTTCTCTCCTTAGCCACATACAAGAATCTGAGATAGGGAATGCTGGTAAATATTTAACAACCAGCTCTCTGGGGGTAAAATGCACGTGTAATACACTTTCTAAATTTAGTCAGCATTATTAATATCTTCTCCATTGTTTCTTAAGTCTAGACAATTAAAAAACAACAACAAAAAATCAACCCCTCCTTTGCAGCATTTGCCAATTTCTAAGGTGTAAATTCTCCCACTGAAAATTGGCCAATTGGCTCTCATGAGCGTTTGCTCATGACCTGTCATGCTCACCTCCCTATAGCCTACTTGCATTTCTGAGCTCTTATACTTTGGAAAATGATATTTTTGCCTACACACTTCAAAGTCTGTCTCATCTCTGAGCCCTGAGGCCAGGAGCTGGTGGGTGACCATCCCGAAGAGAAAAACAGATGGAGAAGTAAAGCCATAGAGCTGCTGTCCCTCTTCGTGCACTATGTTTTGTTGTTGTTATTGTTGAGTCATTTCAGTCATGTCTGACTCTTTGTGACCCCATTTGGGGTTTTCTTGGCAAAGATACTAGAGTGGTTTGCCATTTCCTTCTCCAGCTCATTTGACAGATGAGGAAACTGAGGCAGACATATTTAAGTGACTTGAGTCACCCAGGTAATAAGTGTCTGAGACAAGATTTGAACTCAGGAAGATGAGTCTTCCTGACCTCCGGCCTGAAGTGCATACACTCTATGCACTACGGCGCCACCGAGCTGCCCTATGGTTTAGCCCTCCTGAATTGTAACCGATACTTTGATGAAGAATGCCACAGTGTCCTTGGGGACAAGCTGGAGATACGTGGATTAGATGATACGCCATTCAGTTAAGTTCAGAATTGGTTGGTTAACTGGACACAAAGAGAGGTTGCCAATGATTCAACGTCAATACAGCGGGAGATCTCCGGAGGAATGCCCCAGAGATCTGGCTGACCCCAAGCAATTATACAGTTTTGTCAATGACATGGATAAAAACATGGTAGTGTGTGTTCATCAGATTTGCAAATGATATACAGTGGGGATGGATGACTAGAACGCTGGATGACCTTTTTGCTGTTGTTGAGTTGTTTCAGCCATGACCCAAGCTCATTTGGGGTTTTCTTGGCAAAGATATTGGAGTGGTTTGCCATTTCCTTCTCCAGTTCATTTTACAGATGAGGAAACTGAGGCAAACAGGGTTAAGTGGCTTGCCCATGGTCACACAGTTAGTAAGTGTCTAAGGCCAGATTTGAACTCAGGAAGAGGAGTCTTCCCGATTCCAAGCCCAGTGCTCTATCCACCACGCACCACCTAGCTGCCCTGGATGATAGAAGCAGGATCCAAAAGAATTTTGACAGTCTAGAGCACTGAGCCAAATCTAATAAGAAGAAATTCAGCAGGAATTTATGCCCAAGTCTTGTACTCAGGCACAAAAACTCAACTTCTTATGTGTAAAATAGGGACAACCTGGTTACACAAAAGTTGTTTAGAAAATGATTAAGGGGTCTTAGTGAACAGCAAGCTCAAAATGAGTCATCAGTGTGATGGAGAAGCCAAAAAATAGCTAATGGGCTGCATCAGGAGGGGAATGACTTGCAGGAATAAGGAGGCGAGTGTCCCACCTTCATCAGAACTCTCTCCTAGCATTGTGTTGTAGACAAGACAGCTTCAGTAGGACATTGCTAAGCTGAAGTCACCAGACGAGTGACCAGGATGGTCAAGGGCCTTGAGTCCATGTCATGTGAGGATCAGGTGAAGGGCCTGGGGCTGTGCAGACTAGAGGAGACTTGGGGGGCACATGACGGCTGTCTTTGGGTGTTTGAGGGGCTTCTGGCAGAAGAAGTGGGACTTCAGAACCAGGAGCATCAGGAGGAAGTTGCAAAAAGGAAAATTTCAACTTGATGTCAGGAAACCCTTTCCAAAAATTAGAGCTGCCCAAACTGGAGTGAATGGCTCTCCCCAAGAGGGGGAGGGTGGCTCCTCCGTGGAGGTCTCTGAGCAGAAGCTGGAGGAGCATTTGTTGGGTATCTTTTGGGGGGGAGGGGCTGGACTAGATGGCCATCAGGTCCCTCTTAAATCTGAAATTCTGCAATCCTGTGCCACTCATCAGACCTCAGATACCGGGGCCACGCTGGTCCCAGTGCCTGGAATGTACTCTTCAGTCCCCAAACCTTCATTTGCCTCATATGAGAGGTTTCTGTAAACAAGTTGTATCCCCTCCGGAAAGAATGTAAGTTCTTTGAGCATAAGAACCTTATCATTTTTGTCTTGGAATCCCAGAACCTAACGCTGGGCTTGTCACATAGTAGGTGCTTAATAAATGTTTGTTGAATTGAATTGAGATCCTAAGCCATCTATAGCACATTGCTCAAATGTTACCTCCTCCAGGACGTCTTTCCTAACCAACCCCTCTCCGCATGCATCAGCAATATCTTCTCCACTCAGGACTAGACTATCATACACGTCATGAACTTCTCCTACATGCTTAACTCGCAGTATCCTGTATTAGAGTTTTGGAGAATAATCACAATCTCCCTTGGTTAAGAGTGCCCTGCCTTCCCAAACGACCTTGCATTCATTTTTAATATGTACTGTATATACTTTTACTTTATGTATATGTATTGTCTTCCCCAGTTAGAATGTCAGATGGTTAAAGACAGGGACTATCTCTCCCTTGTGGCTTTGAGATCCCGGCACTTTGCACGGTGCCTCGACACACAGTAGGTGCTTAACAAATGTTCACGAATTAATTACTTCATCCTCATCACCCCCATAAATTCTATAGCAACTTATGATTTACAAACCTCTTTTTTTAGGTCTTAGTCCTATTTTATAGATCAGAGGATTATAGGAATTGGGGCTTAAAAGACAACTCAGAGATTATCTCATCCAATAATCAATTTGCCCACACTCACACAGCTAGTTAAAATCTGAACCCAGTTCTTCTGACACCAGATCCAGTGTTCTCTATCCACCACACCCACCGAGCATCTCAGTACCACTTATTAGACAGTGAACGTGCTGATAGGAGCCTTCAGGAAACCTGGGTTTGTATCCTAGTTTATTATCTCTTTGAGATCACGGACAAGTCATTTCCCCTTTGATCAATCTCAGTTTCCCCTTCTGTAAAATGGGGGAGGAGGGGCTTAGACTGTTCTCTGAGGTTCTTTCCATCTGACGTTTCATTATTCCTTTGCCGGACAGAGGACTCTGAAATGGTTTACTAAAGCTGGTTGTTCCTGGAGTTTACTGCATGCCCCACTGGAGGTCACTGTTGCATCACACACAGGGGCACCCTACAGAAAACTTCATTTTGCCTTCTGTCCACAAGCTGGACTGCATTCAGCCAAAGGGCTCAGAGCCACAACCAGGGTGGGGTGATGGGGGCTCTGTCCCAGGATGCTGAAATTTAAGGGGTGCTAACAGCACCTGTCCTCTTCAGTCTACACTCTACAATCTAGTCAGGCTTTCTTGCTTTTCCTCACCCAAGACACTCCCGTATCCTGTCACCATGCTTTTGCTAAATAATTCCCCATACCTGGAATGTACTGCCTCCCTATGTTTGCCTTTTGGAGTCCTTAGTTTCCTTTAAAGCTCTCCTCAGTCACAACCTCCTCTATGAAACATTTCCTGATCCCCACCCCCGAAATGGTAGAGCCTTATCCTACAACCACCATCACTAAAATATCCTAGTTTATTTAAAGAGGCAGAATGACCTAGTAGACAGGGCTGGCCTTGAAGCCAAAAAGACTTAGGTTCATGTCTTGATTCTAACACATACTGTCCATGTGTGTTCCTGGACAAGTCACTTAACCTTTCATTGTTCCAGACTAGAGGTATCAAATTCTCAGCCCCCTGGCCTCAAAGTGGGCAGCAAAACTCCTAAACACAGAACCAGATTAAAATGTGATTGGGAAATATCTAACAAAATAAATAAAAATACAATATAGATAAAGTTAATTTGTGGTTTTCTAAGCCAATATGCAGCATCAGGGATCCATTTCTGTTTGAGTTTTTTTTGTTTGTTTGTTTGTTTGTTTTTGGGTTGTTTTGGGTTTTTTTTTGGTGAGGCAATTGGGGTTAAGTGACTTGCCCAGAGTCACACAGACAATAAGTGTTACATGTCTGAGGTCAGATTTGAACTCAGGTCCTCCTGACTCCAGGACCGGTGTTCCAAACACTGCACCACCTAGCTGCCCCAAAACTACTAATTTAAGACAAGGGTGTGTGCTGTGGACCCCTTTGGCAGTGTCTGGTAAAATGTATGGATCCCTTCTCAGAATAATGCTTTTTAATAAATAAGACACATAAAATTACAGAGGTAACCACTTATATTGAAATAAAGATGTAATTTTTCCCTATCCAAGTTCACAGACCCCCCTGAAATCTATCAATGGACTCTTTGAGGGACTGTGGACCGCAGGATAAGAACTCTGTCCAAGACTAAAAGTTGCAGATAAGATCACTATTCTGTTTTAAGGTATCTGCAACTTATAATATCTGCATTGGAACAGGAAGTTTCCTCATCAGGAGATTACCTATATCAGTGAAATCACAGGCCCAGTGCCTATTCCCCATATATTACACATAATCATGCAACAGAATGTGCACTCATTTCAAGTATCCAATTACAGCTATTTACTGTTGACTCCCTAATAGAATGCAAGCTACTTGTGGGCAGAAATTGGTTCACATTTGACTTTGCAACCCCAGTGCCTGGCTGTGTGTGTGGAATGTACTAGGTGCTTAATAAAGCCTTGCTGATTGATGATATCTCGTCCCTTCCCACCTGAATTTGCATTAAGAGGTTAATTTGAGGGTGCATTTTTTTTGTGTTGCTTGGCCCAGACACCAAAACTGCTAGCTACTACCCTGCTTCCTTCGTGCTTTTGTGGGAAGGACTAAAAATGAGTGAGGAACTAGGAAAATAAAAGAGCCTTCTTCCAAACCCCCACCCTGGACACTTTATTCAAGCTCCCAATAAATCCCTACACCCTGCACCCCCAGGGAATAGTGGAGCACGTGTGGATCCCCTTTCCCTTCATTTCAAAATGTCTTTTATTTTCTGGCCCCCTGCTTCACTAGGAGGGGCTCCCTACTCCACTATTTGGGGCCCAAAAGGAGGAGGAAAGGTTGCCAGAGTAAAATGTCTTCAGCTCAGAGCCAAGAAGCAAACAGAAGCGAGGTACAACATGGGAGACTCTCCCACCAGGGGGCACCACTGAGCTCCTAATTTTCCTGATGATCTTGCTTTTACAGAACGTGAAATTCTCACAACAGCCTTTGGGGTAGGGAAGGTGGGGAGCATTCTCTGTATTTTAAAGAGAAGGAAAATGAAGCTCAGAGTGGGGAAGACTTTGCACAAGGTCACACAGTGAATCAAGGAGCAGACAACAAAGTCCCAATTCACAGCCTCAAGGATTTTTCTATTGTTCTCCCAATTAAAACTGTAAAATAAGAGTGTTGAACTAGATTATTTCTCTTTTTTTTTTAATAATTTTCCATAGCATTTATTTATTTATTTATTTTGAGGCAATGGGGTTAATGACTTGCCCAGGGTCACACAGCTAGTGAGTGTTATGTGTCTGACATCAGATTTGAACTCAAGTCCTCCGGACTCCAAGACTGGAACTCTATCCACTGTGCCACCTAGCTGCCCCTAGATTATTTCTAAAGTTCTTTTTTGTTCTGACATTCTACATTCCATATCCTAACGTCCCTCTCCAGTTCTGATATTCTGTGTTCTATGTTCTACAGGCCCTCCCAGGTCTGACAATCAATGTTCTATGTTCTACAGGCCCTCCCAGGTCTGACATTCTATGCTCTAAGATTCTCTCCAGCTCTGACATGGTGGGATTCTGTAATTCCAAGACTCACCAGCGTCTCTAAGGGTGCTGATAAGTGTAATGGTACAATGACTGCCCCCCACAAAAGACTTACTCCCATTGACTCATTTACTGCCTAAAGCACTTTCCAAATGCCGGAGTCTCCTGCAGGGTCCTTGAACATAGAGCGATGGGTCCCTGGGGGGACTCCCTGAACAACACAAATGTAGAAGCAAGGGGTATTATGACTGTGATGGGGGAGCAGGCTCTGGAGACCAGAGATTTCTAAAGAGCTGGAAAGAATCGACTTCAAGGACTCCGGACTTGCCCTCTGTCAACTGACCTCACTGTGTGGTGGCAAGAACCCAGGGCTGAAAGCCAAGGTACTCTCAGTCCCATATACCCTTTCTAACCCCTACCTCTTCTCCCATTTTTTTAAAGTAAGGGAATAAAATCCCAGAAAGGGTGAGTGACTTCTGGTCACCCCTCAGATATCTGCTAGCTATGTAACTCTAGGCAAGTTACTTAAACCTCTGTCTGCCTCCATTTCCTCAACTGTAAAATGGGGATAATAATAGCACCTATTTCATAAAGTTCTTGTAAGGACCAAATGACATCATATTAAATGCTTAAGTTAGGTGGCCCAGAGGATAAAGCACCAGGCCTAGAGTCAGAAAGACCTGAGTTCAAATCTGTCCTCAGACATTTACTAGCTGTGTGACCCTCGGCAAGTCACTTAATCCTATTTGCCTCAGCTTCCTGATCTATAAAATTAGCTGAAGAAGGAAATGGCAAAACCACTCCAGTATCTTTGCTAAGTAAGCCCCAAATGCAGTCACGGAGAGCTAGACGCAACTGAAACGACTGACCAGCAAAATACTTTCCTTTCCTTTCCCTTCATCCTTCGGGCAGGGGGCTTAATCTCTCCAGGCATCCTGCCATCCTGCCTCCTGCATGCCTAGCCCTCCTCCTGAGGTAACAGTGAGGATTCACAGTGAGAAATAAAAGAATGGAGCTGAAAACACTTTACCCAAGCTGGCTGCCCACCTCGTCCTCCAGCCCAGGGGACCAGGGTGACTCAAGAACTCCAAATGCCCCTCACATCTCTGAGAAACCAAATCTGTGCCTCCTCCCCCTTCCCCAACCCTGCAGCCCCAACGCCTTCTCTCCCCTGTTCTCCTCTTCCTCCACACTTGTGCACATCTGCACCATGTCACTGCAGATCTATCCTGAGGATGCTGATCTGAAAAGGGGCAGCTTCTGGGAAATCAGCCAAGGCCTCCATTCCCCAGCCTCTACCTCCAGTCCCCAGCATCTTCCATCCCTCCATTCCTCCCACCTCCCTACTGCAGCAGCCCATTTCTCCCCCTCCCCCCTCCAACCCTCCCTCTGCTCTTTTTTTTTAATTTCTCCATCAATTTTTATTAAACTCTCTCCGTGGCTCACTGGCTAAGTGAGCTTTTGGATGAAAAAAAGGAAAGACTTGAAGGCAAGAGCAGTCCTCTCCCCTTGCTCTCTGTCCCCCTCCCCATCCAGTCTGCAGGCACAGACAAATAGAAACACAGAGATGGAAGGAGCCTGGACATTGTGGCTGAGATAGCTTACCTCCCTCCTCCTGCCTCCCACCTTGGACATGACATAGGGTTAAGATTCTGGCTCCCAACCGAGCCTCTGGTTAATATCACCCCAATAAGACTGAGTTCTATAGAGACCCATCCCTTTTCTGGCTTCCCACAGAGTCTTAGCAAACTTGGAGGTTGGATGCCTTCATTTTACAGATGGAAAAACTGAGGCCCCAAAAGGAAAAGGGGTTCACCCGGAGAACCTGATAGTCAAGTCTCCCTGACTTCCAGTCCAGTGTTCTTTCCAAAGCACCCAGAGCAGTAAACAGGATTGCCTAACAAATCTGGCCACCAATCTGTCTGGTCTGTCCCAGGCCTGACTCAACTGGGGAAAAGGGAACTGGGGGTGGGGTATGAGTATAAGAGGTAAAGGCTAAGGGACTCCTGGTCTCTTTGGACTACTCCAGGGTACTACAGTCTCCTTAGGAAGGAATCTATTCCTCCTGTCCCATCATCCTCCACACCCACATCTTTTCTACTCTGCCCTAGTGTGACCAGGTTTTTGGGGAGGGGGGGTGTCTTGGGCTCTCCTGCCTACCATTCACCAAACCACAAAAGACCTTAGGAACCATCTGGTCCAACCCCTTCATCTTCCAGATGAAGAAACTGAGACCCAGCAAAGGAACATGGAAGGAGGAGCAGAACCCAGGCTAGAATAGTGAAAAGAGCACAATGGACCTGGAGTCAAGACCTCCGAGTTCATACCTAGGCTGTGACCTTTCCTGGCTTTCTGGCTTTGGATGTGTGCCTCCACCTTCAGGAGAACCAATATCTGTGTTTGCAAAATGAGGATAATAGCATTTGAACCACCCACCTCCCTCCCTCCCAGACTTCGTGGGAGAATCATCTAAGATAATAATACAGGTTTGAAAACCCTAAAGCCTAGATAAATGTCAGCGATTATTGTCAGCTAAGAGGGACAGCTTTGCCTGTGCCTGCAAGGAGATATGTGCTGATTCCTCCATTAGGGCATGAGATCCTTAAGAGGAGGGATTGTCTTGCTTTTTCTATTTGTACCGCCAATGCTTAGGACAGTGCTTTGCACACACTAAGGGCTTAATAACTGCCTTTCCATTCATTCATTCATTCATTCATTCATTCATTCATATCCCGCAAACTCACAGAATATCAGATCTGGAAACAATTCAGGTCATCTGCAATCGTGTCAAACTCAGAAACCAGTGCCCACGAAACCTTCCACAGGGATCTTGGCTGGTCACATATCGACTTAGAGAACCACAAAATAGCATTATCCATGTTGTATTGTATTTTTATTTAGTTGGTATTGTTTAGTTGTCTTATTTGTATGGTATTTCTATTTATGTTGTTTATATTGTGTTTTATTTATATTGTTAAACACTTCTCAACTACATTTTCATCTGTACTAGGTTCAGGCTGTACTAGGGAGTATGGCGGACTACATGCAGCCTAGGTAAGTCACATGTTTGACACCCATTTTATAAGCAAGTAAACTGAGGCCCAGAAGGCAGAAGTAGCTTACCTAAAGGTCAAACATCAAATGAGTGTCTGATCCAAGACCAGAACCCAGGTCTCCTACCTCCCAGACCATGGACTCCTTCCTTTACAGCCCTCTTTTCTCATTTTCCCCCCTCTCTCTTTCTCTCCTCCCTATAAAACGATCTTTATCCCTTTCTTCTCCTCCCCCCACCATCTCCTCAAAACTTCAATGAGGTCACTTTGGCATTCATGAGATTGAAGCTATTGATACTATGTGGTGAATTCCAGATAGCCTCAGTCTTCCCTCTCCGTGGGATCTTTGAATAGAAATTCATCGACCTGAAAGAGTCTTCAGTTGCTGGAATGTGTGAGGAGAGATTTTTCCAACCCAGAGGCAATTTGGGGAGTGGATAGTTTTTCCCCAACCAAGGGGACTTCCTTCCTGTGCTCATACAAAGATTCAGTCTTTCAAGGTCTGATACAAGGCATCCCTATGCACCTATAGCCTGCAGCCCCACCTTTCCCAACAGGTCTGCTTCCTTTGGACCTACTCAAACCAGAGCCACCCTTGGGGATATGGGGAAGGGGTGAAAGGGTGTGTGCGAAGTGGGATGGTCCTGGGGCTACTGGAAACTTGCAGTGGTGAATCTGGAGACTTGAACCTCTCCTTTGCTGACCCCTACTGGAGAATAGATGAATTTTTTAGGGGAGGGGGTGGCAACAGATGCCATTTGCCAAATCCAGTGCATTTTTCACTACCGATTAATTAAGAGATCTTTATTGAGGAGCCCAGGCCAATAAATCAGACTGGGCAGTCTTGGAACTTCCCGTTATCTAACTGTGCCATAAACTCTAGCTCTCAAAATAGGTTTGCCAGACTGGCCACCCCAAGACCAGAGCTCCAAAGGCACCTTTGGGTACCGCTTCCCCTCTTCATCCTTCATTCTGGCCTCCCGTTTTGTGGTTTCCATAATCTAACTAGTCACTCGACTCCTCGACCCACCCTATTAAACACTGGCAATTGGAGACTCTATTTCCCGGCCGCTGCCGGGACGCGATGCACCGCCGTTCAGCCGGGCCCCATGCCAACTGATAGAAGGAAGGCTTCCTCCCTGTCTCCCCATGTTTAAATGAGCCAGGAAGGGATGGAAAGGGAGGGAGAGAAGTCAGGATTAGAGGCCCACAGGGAGGGCTTCATGACAGACATCATCACCACCTTCCCCAAGATGGAGGGTTAGAGGGAAGGATGATGAGGGTAAGTTGCCGCTCTCTCCAAGATGAGAAACTTAAGAAGAAACAGTGAATTTGGAGTGAGAGAAAGACTGGGCCGTGGGTGGGAGATGACTTACTGCCTTCCAACGAATATTCTCTAGGATGGGAAATTATTATTATTATCATTATCATTATTATTATTAAAGTACTATGTAAACACTAGGAGTTATTATTATCGGCACTAGCATTTACATAGTGATTTAAGGTTTACAAAGCATTTCACATAGGCTAAAATTATGATTCTCATAACAACCCTATAAGGTAGGTGCAATTATTATCCCTATTTTTACAAATGAGGCAACTGAGGCACAGAGAAGTCAAGTGACTTGTCAAGGGTCACACAAAGTAAGCATCTGAGATGAGATTTAACCCAGATCTTCCTAAATCCAAGTCCTGCACTCTATGCACTGCACCACCTATCCCCAACCTAATTATTAACCCATGCTGGGAAGGAAGGAAAGTGTTCGGGGGGGGGCTGGAATGGAGGGAGGGAAGAGAGATAAGCCATGGCTATCTGGCGAACAACAACAGAACAGAGACAGCCAGGTGTGGTAGGAGGTAGAGGCTAGATCTATATGCAGAAAAGATCTGACTTGAGTTCAAATCTTGCCTCAGACACTTACTAGCTATGAGTCCCTGGGCAAGTCACATAATCTTGCTCAGCCTCAGTTTCCCCATCTGAAAATGGGAATAATAATAACACCTACTTCATGGGATTGTATAACTGGATCGTATGAGATCACAGGAAAACACTTTGCAAACCTTAAAGTGCTATATAAATACTAATTATTGTTATTCGTTGTTCAGTCATGTCTGGCTCTTTATGACCCCATTTGGGGTTTTCTAGGCAAAGATACTGGAGTGGTTTGTCATTTCCTTCTGCAGCTCATTTTACAGATGAGGAAACTGAGGCAAACAGCATTAAGGGACTTGCCCAGGGTCACACAGCTAGTAAGTGTCTGAGTCCAGGATTGAACTCACAAAGATAAGTCTTCCTGACTAGAGGCCCTGTGCTCTATCCACTTCACCACCCAGCTGCCCAATTGTCTTTATTATTGTTGTTCTTGTTGTTAATCCCAGAGGCAGGGGATTAAAAGAAGCAGGAGCAGCACCAAGGTGCCCAGGGGCGGACCTGGGGAAGTCAACGAAAACGAAAGTGCTGAATTTGGAAAGGAAGACCTGGGTTCAGGCCTCGTCTCTGCCCTTGTTACCTACGGAAACCTGGGCGGGTTACCACTCCCTGGTGTCCTTCTAAGTCAAATGAAGGGCAGCACGAGATCTGTGCCCTCCGCTGGTCCAGCAGGCTCCAGATGGGAGCTGGGCTAATGTTGCCTTGCTAAGGATGAAAGCACAGGGGCTGTCAGGAGTAGGCAGCGTATGAGTATACGGCATGAAGGGGCAGGGGATGACAGCCCAGGACAGAGAGATGATGCGATTCCTTCGGGCCAAGAAGAAGAAAAACAATGGGCCCCTCTAGATTCCCTTCATCTCTCCAGGGCTCAGTTTCCCTGTCTGTAAAATGAGGGGACTGGTGCAGCTGACCTGTGGAGATCCTTCAGGTCCTAGATGTCGTAGCCTATTGTCCTGTGACTTCCTCAGCAGTACCCCGAGTACTGTGTGCACTCATTAGCCCTCCTTCTGCCTGGTAGGGTACGATCTGGGTAGCTGGGCAGAACATCTGGCAAGGAGAAGCTGCACTAATGTGTTCTGGCTCTTGGACATGATCTGGGAAGTGGATGGAGAAACAGCCCTCTCCCCTCTGCAATAGCACAAATTTTTAGCTTTATTTTTCCTCCCTTTTTCCTAGCAAAAGCAGCCCCTGGTACTCTCCAAATTCTCCAAAGGCAGCCAGTTCCTTAGAGAGTGTCACAGAGAGCAAGAGGACCTTAGTTTTGGGGAGACCATCTAATCCAAGCCATAACTAACCAGGAAAGCATCCCCCAAAGCAGTTATCCAGCTTCTGTTGGAATATCTCCAGTGGTGAGAACCCACTCCCTCCAGAGGCAGTCTGGATGATTTGGGGGCAGCTCCAGTGGGAAGGAAGCGTTTCCTGACATGGAGCCTACATTAATATCTCTGCAGCTCCCACTCGCTGCTCCTGTCTCCCTACACTCTGGGGACAAGAGGAATATGTCTAATCAGTCTAATCAATAGTGGAGGAAATGATCCTATAGAACATACTTCATCATCATCAGGCTCTAGAGCCCGTCTGGCCATCTTCTTCCAGCTCCAGTCTACTCCCCTCCATGAAGGCAATTCTAAAGTACACCAACCTAGCAATCCACTCCTTAACTCTCCACACTCTATTTCTAACAACAATCCCAACAAATAGGCTTCCTGGAGGATGATGGGGGAGATGATGGCTCAAAGTAAAATGAGAACAGCAGACCTGGAAAGACCTTCGGAAGTAATCTTTTCTAGTGGTCTTTAACCTAGAGCCCATGCATGGATTTCAAAGGGCGAAACAAACTTGGATAGGAAAAATAATTACATCTTTATTTTGCCATAACTGGATTCCTTTGCAAGTCTGTGTATATTTTATGCATTTGAAAACATCATTCAGAGAAGGTATCCATAAGCTTTACCAGACTGCCCAATGGGTCCATCTCACACACATACACACACACACACGCACACACATGCAGTGAAGAACCCCTGATCCAATAATAAGATTCTAGCCCAGCCCACTCTTTTTATGAAGAAGGAAAATGGTACCCAGACAGGGCCAGCTAGATGCTACAGTGGATAGCGTGCTGGGCCTAGAGTCAGGAAGAACTGAGTTTGAATTCAGCCTTAGACACTCCCTATTTGAGTGGCCTTGGGCAAGTCACTTAACCTCTGTTTGCCTCAGTTTCCTAATTTGTAAACTGAAGATAATAACACCTACCTTCCCGGGTTACTGTAAGGATCAAATAAGATAATAATTATAAAGCACTTAGCACAGTGTCTGACACATGGTAAGCATTACATAATTGTTAGCTATTATTATTATCATAATAGGGGAAGGGGCTCAGCATAATGCCTGCCACATAGTAAACACTTAATAAATTCTGGTTGACCAACTGAATGACTTCCGAAGGGCTTCAAATCTAGTGAGAGGCAGAGATGGTAGAATCTTGGTTAATGAATCATAGGATTTTGAGCTGTTAATGATCACATTAATCATCAAAGGCATCAAGTCCATGACTTAGGAGCATCTGATTAGCCTGAGAACAAAGAATGTTTAGGCCAGTAAATAAAAGCCTCAAGGCAGGATATTCTAAGGGTCTTCAAGTACAAGAAAAGACCATCACGGAGAAGAGGGCTTAGCTTTGGGTTCTGGGCCCCAGACAGAGGGCAGAACTACACACAGAGCCACAAAGAGGCAGATCTGGGCTCTGGGCAAGGAAAACCCTTCTAACAATTAGAGCCACCCCAAAGTGGAACTGGGGGTTCCGACCTCAGTGGCATACTCTACCTCACTGGTTGTCTCCAGCTGCGGGATAGGATGGAATAGGGATTCATCTAAGGGAGAGGGCATCAGTGAGATAAGATCCCTTCCAACTCCTCAGTTCTGGGAGTCTCTGATCTTATCCAACTCTCTTCATTTTAGAGACCATAGAGTGAGAGGTGGAAGGGAACTTGTAGGCCATCTAGGACAAGCCCTTCATTTTACAGATGAAGAAACTGAGGCCAAGGGAGGTGAAGGGACTTGCCCAAAGTCACATGGACATTCTGATCCCTCCACCCCCCCAATGCAGCTTCTCTGAAGCTAGAACCCCCAAACACATAATTTGACTTAATTCAACTTGCTGTAGAAGACAAGAGAAGTCAACCACATCCATAAAATGGCCTTCTCAGTCCTGTCCTGCCCTGACGGACACCACAAGTGGGGTGGGGGGATGGAGAGGATCCAGAGCCAGGGCCAGGATCTCTCTAATTAGCCAAAGTAACAATATCCGTAGGTAATGAGCATGAGTGAGAGAGAGTCAATACTTTAAATATTAATTTCATCATCTATTAAAGACTCAGAGGGTCCAATTAGCCAGAAGTGTAGGTTGGTGAAGTGCTTTGTCACTGGCATGAGAGCACACTGCCTGCCCCCAGCTGGCAGGCAGGCAGTGAGGGGGTGGGCAGAGGCACCGAACCCTCCAGAATTGTACAGAAATTGCCTTGAATCAAGGTCCAAGATGAAGAAAGAAAAGTTGGGACTCTGGGGACATCAATCTTGGCTTTCTGCTTTTTGTTAGCACTCCTATGGCTCCTCTGGGGCACCTAGGTGGCACAGTGGAGAGAGCGCTGGGCCCGGAGTCAGGAAGACCTGAGTTCAAATCTGACCTCAGACGCTTACTAGCTGTGTGACCCTGGGCAAGTCATTAGCCCTGTTAGCCTTAGTTTCCCCACCTGTAAAATGAGCTGGAGAAGGAAGTGGCAAACCACTCCAGTATCTTTGCCAAGAAACCCCAAATGGAGTCACAGAGGGTCAGACAAGACTGAAATGACTTAACAATAAGAACAACAGCTCCTCTCCTTCCTTCCACGCCTGTGGGCATCTTCCAAGACTCAAGCCTCAGAGGCTCTGTGGCATGGTGAGTAAGATGCCAGACTTGGAGTCAAGAAGATCTGGGTTCAGACACTTAATAGCCATGTAACCTCAGGCAAGTCACTTAATCTAGGCCTCAGTTTCCTCATCTGTCCAAATAGGGTATCGTGCCCATTGACCTCTAGAGTCCCTTCAAACTCTAGAGATTTGTTGTTATAGACCTCTCTCTCCTCTGTCTGCGGCCCAACCCACGGATGCAGGAAATCATGTTTAATGTCTTATCAAAGCTCTTTTTTGACATCACTGTCACTTGCCAACTGATACCTCAAATTTAGCACCATCATTTCAACTGTTCATCTTCCTTCTTCATCTTTTCTGCCAGCCCATGATCTACTCCTTATGACTCATTCTCAGAAGTCTAATAACTACAACAACAGTAATAATAGCACTTACGTGTTTAAGGTTTGCAAAATGCTTGATTTATATTATCTGATTTGATCTTCACAACAATCCCATGAAGTCAATACTATTAATTATCTCCATTTTACCGATGAGGAAACTGAGGCAGAAAGAGGTTAAGTAACTTGCTAGTAGATCACACAGGTAAGATTTGAAATCAAAGCTTTATGAATCCCTCATTGATATATCTCAGCCCTCCATAATTCACCACCACCACCCCTAGAACCCCTAGGGAATTCCCTCTGCATTTCCGGATATATCTGCCCCATACCATCACGTGTTTGGAGATCTCTGTTGCCTTAGCATCACTTTCCAGTTGTTTCGTACGTGGATGCCCCATCTCCCCAACTCAAATATGAACTCTATGAAGATGAAGGAGGTCATATCTCTGCATCCCTGTCTCTGACCTTCCTCTTGCCTATCCAGAGTGAAAGAGACTTCAGATAATACCCTTAGAGAATGGTCCCTCACCCTTCTCACCACCACCAAGGCCCCTTGGTTTTCTCCTCCAAAGACCATCTGATCATTGCTTTCCAATATTTGAAGAGTAACCAAGCAGAAGAGGGGTTAGCTTTGTCCTGCTTGGCCCCACCAGGCAGAACTACAAGTATGGAATGGAAATTGTAAAGACATAACTTTGGGTGGGATATGAGTAAACACTTTCTGACCATTAGCACTATCCAAAGGTTGAATGGACTGCCTCCAAAGGTAGTGAGTCTCCATTTACTGAGCAAGGAGTAGGGGAGAGTTTTCCACGACAGGCTAAGTGGCCACTTGTCACCGAGGTTGTGAAGGCGAGCCCTGTTCAGAGACAGGTTGGACTGTGTGCCTTCTAGGGTCCTTTCCAGCTCTGAAATTCTATAATTCTATGAGGTTTGCCCCATTACCCATTCCCTGGACCCCTCCTCTGAAGAATGGGCAGGGGACTGAGGGCTGGGGTAGCCAGGGCAGTTTTATAGTCCTAGCCAGGGAAAGAATGCTGGACCTAGAATCAGAAGACAAAGGTACAAGCTGAGGCTCTGCAACTTATCAGTTGTGTGGCATTGGGAAAATCATTTTAATGTCCTAGGCCTCAGTTTCCTCATCTGTAAAATGAAAGTTGCTCCAGTATGCTGGATTGTCATGAGATAGGAGACTAGATGAAGGAGTGGGCATCACACAAGCTTCAGTCAACATAGTCTGGTGACCCAGGAGTGGGACTGCAAGTATCAGTGCCCAGAACAGAACCTAGCACACAGTAGATGCTTAATAAATGTTTGTTGGATTGTAGAATCAAAGGATAGGAGAGGTGAAGGCACAAAGCCAAGAAGGAAAGGGAGAGGAGAGGTTGATAGAGCCTAAACTGGCAGGAACCTCCAGGATGAGATCATAGTATCACGGACTGTCAGAATTAGAAGGGACCTTGATATCATCATCTTACAGGGTCCCAGGATTTAAAGCTAAAAATACTTAGGGTTAGTAATGGAATTAGGGTAAGAAACAGAACAGGATTATAAATTAGGATTCTTCCATAGAAGAGGAACATGAGACCCAAGTAGTGCAAAGTAACATGCCCAAGGTCACACAGGGAATCAAAATGGCAGACCCAGGTCTTGAAATCAGGCCTCTTGGTCCCATATCGAGCGTTCTTTTCTAATGTATCAAATTTGCTTCAAAAGTTACTCACTCTGAAGTGAGCAGAACCAGGAGAACGTTATACACAGTAACAGCCACATTGGGTATGACTAACTTTGATAGACTTAGCTCTTCTCAGCAATGCAAGGATCTAAGACATCTCCGAAAACCTCATGATGGAAAATGCTATCCACATCCAGAGAAAGAACTATGGAGTTTGAATGCAGATCGAAGCACACTACTTGCTCTTTTTTTCCTTCTGTTTTGTTTTGTTTCCTCTTTCTGGTGGTTCCTCCTATTGGTTCTATTTCTTCTTTACAACATGACTAATGTGAACATGTTTACTAGGAATGTATATGTAGAGCTTATATCAGATTGCATGATGTCTTGGGGAGAGAGGAGGAGAGAGGGAGAAAATTTAAAACTCAAGAGCTTATGGAAGTGAATGTTGAAAACTAAAAATAAATAAATTAATTTAAAAAGTTACTTTATGCCTTATCATGATGGGTCTTCTCCCTGTCTTGAGGCAAGTACCACGGTTCAGCCCTGTGATGATGATCTATCTGGGCTTCCCCAATGTTACCACTGACTCTAACCTCATCCCTCTACCTCTCAGAACGCTAGGGAGCAAGTGAACGGACTTCTCCAAAGGTCTGAGGAGGGGGAGATAGGACAAGGAGGAATAACAGGAGAGCCTAAGCCCTCAATATCAGAAGAAGGAGGAAGGGAGATATTAGGGTGAGGCTGGGAGCTCAAGGAGACTTAGCTCTACAGGATGGAGGAAAGGAGGGGAAGGAGTAGAAAAGGCATAGGGCATCACAAGCCTTGCATTTGGGATATAAGAGCTCAGGGGCCCAGGGATCCCCAGCTCTTGTGAACTCCACCTTTCAATGAGTTCAGGGCATCATGTATGAAGAGAATTAAGCTGAATGAGGAATTGGGGGAAACTAGTCACTCAAATCCTATTTAGAGATACCAGCAAATGAACAGAGGGAAGGAAAAAATTACAACTTGGCTTGGCTTCTATAAAGCTAATCCTAATTACAGTCATTTACGAGGACTGCTCAGTATTTAGGGCTAATTGCCACACAGACAATAACTTGGCCATGGCATTAATATGCATCAGATTAATTCAATTTTATTTGAGTCCAACACTGAGTGATCTCTGGCCACCCCAGTCTGGGGCTGTGGGCCTATCTGCTTGCGGTTCTCAGACACTAGAAGGAACATTGCTGATGACATCCATCATATGTGCACAGAGATCTCTTCTGATGGCACAGGCCTGGCTCTGCATCCAATCTATTGTCATCAGTGCTGTGTTAGGGCCTGCAGGAAAACGGGACAGAGGTGGAAAGAGCTAGAACCAAAGATATAGTGTCCTAAGACCGAGAGGATCCCATATTTCAGTGCGGGATATGAGAGAATGGGGAAGGCAGCTAGGTGGCGCTGAGGATACAGCGCCAGGCCCCGAGTCAGGAAGACTCATCTTCTTGAGTTCAAATCTGGCCTTAGACATTTACTAGCTGTGTGACTCTGGGCAAGTCACTTAACCCTGTTGGCCTCAGTTTCCCCATATGTAAAATGAGTTGGAGGAGGAAATAGCAAAACACTCCAGTATCTTTGCCAAGAAAACCCCAAATGGGGTCACGAAGAGTCAGACATGACTGAACAAAAACAAATGAAAAGATGGAAGAGTGAAGAGCCTAGAAACTTTAGATCTGACCAATCCAGGGCACTGGACAAGCACAGCTGTCCATCAACGGACTGGCCTATTTCTATAGGTAATGAACTGCCCCTCATAGGGTGTCCAAGGATGATATTTGTCTATGATGCCAGAGGGGATTTTGGAGGTTGGTAGACTGGACTAAATGAAGCTTAAAATGTTTCATTTGGAAAAGACCTCAGAGGTCATCTGGTGCAAGTCCCTTCATTTTAGAGAAGAGAAAATATTTCCAGAGAAGAAAAGGGCCTTTCCCAAGTTCACATAGCATGTTAATAGCAGAATTAGAACGCAAAGTCAGGTCTTCCAAGCCTCTTCCCACTGCACCACACTACCTAAAAAGGAAGCAGGGAGGCATCCTAGGGGAAAGGGCACCAGATTTTGGGTCAGAGGACCCAGCTCTGCTAACTGTGTGACCCTGGGAAAAATCATTCCATCTTTCTAAGCCTCCATCTTTTCGTCGCTAAAATGAGGTATTTGGATTATATGATTTCTAAGACGTCTTCTAGATCCAGACCTAAGATCCTATGAAATGAGATGGCCAGGGCACCCCTCAGGGTCCTCAGTCACCAGTTTCCTGCCCAAACCTTCCTTCCCAACATTCCCTGTGGTCCAGGGATGTTCTCCTCCCCCTGCACACTAGACACCGCAGGCTGGTGAGCTCTCCTCTGCCCCAACAAGCCCCCCAGTCTGGTGGCGGGGAGGAAGGGAGAAAGAATTGGAGACCACAACTTGAGGAAGACAAATGCTAACAGTGAGGGTAGACATGGAGAGAGCCGCACCGAAGCCTGGTCTTCCTAGAACACTCTCTGTGGCGCCTCCTGATTGGGTCACCGATGTACAGCCGCTGTTTGTATTCAGGGCCTCTGATTGGGGGCCCTTGGCTGCCCCTGAAATGGAGCGGCCAAAGTTACCTATCATCACACTGAAGAGGTTTGTCATTCAGCTCTGGAGGGTGAGTCTTCTGCATACCAAGAGAGGTGAGCTCACCGGGGGCAGGCCGACAGAGGTGCTCCTACTCCGGCAAACAGGAGGTCACTTTCATCTTTCCTCCCATTGTTCATGGGTGGACAGAATGGCCTTTGCAGGCAGTTCTATAATTCCAGGCATCTGCACAAATCCATCCCCCTTCTCCCCTTACCCACTCCCCCCAACCGCTGCTCTTTGGAATGAACAGTGACAGGAGAAGAAGGCCCTTCTCAGTCTCCTCATTTGGAAAATGAGGAGCTTGGAGTGGACAGACGCTAACATCCCTTCTGGCTCTAAATCTATGATCCTATGACCATCTTAGTTCCCACACCTCTAGATCCAGTCCAGCTTTGGATGTCAATGTCCTGCCTAGAACATGATCTCCATCTATGGTCTGACCAGGACAGAGGGCCGCAGGATCAACACACCTCAGAACACTTAATGGAATTTAATATCCCATCAGATTTAGGGGCTGTAATAATAATAATGGCATATTCTTGATTCCTAGCAAACTTGAAATCTACTAAAAGTCTTTTCACAGAACCTTTTCCTAGCCATGGCTTTCCCATCCTCTAGTTATACCATGTGTTTCTTAATCCCAAAGTAGGACTTTACATTTATCCTTATTAGATTTTTTTCTTACTATATTCAGCCTTTGGTCCCAGACCATCCAGATCTTCTATGGATCCGAACCAGCAGTCCCTCCCAGCTTTCTGACATCCACAAATTGGATAAGTGGGCCGCCTATGCCTTCATCTGAGCCATTAATAAGTATGTCACATTGTAGAACTACAAAGACAGTCCTATGACCCACCAGAGGCCTTCCTTCAGATTATATGCATCTATTATTTATCATACTTTGAATCTGGTTGTTCACTTAATCCCAAATCCACCTAAATGCATCATAATCTAGTCCACATCCCCCCCCCCATCTTATCCATGAGGATTTGGGAAGAAATATTAATATTCCTGCCCAGACCATGAAAAAATAAGGCCCCAGTGAAGTCAGGAGGTAAGATGAAAAGTCTTCAAGGTTCTCTCCTAGACACCATGTCAAAAAAAAACTACAGATTGTTGCAGCAACAGAGGCCTGCCTCAACCCCCCCTCCCCCTCCTGACATTTTTCTCTGAATGCCTGTTTCTGTAAAAGCAGCAGTCAGAGAGAGGATACCTTCTCCAGCTGGTGAATGCCTTCCTCCACACAGCAGATAGAAGCAAGAGTACGTAATGTCTGGGGATACAGGCACCGGAAACAGTCCTGCCGGCAGATCTTGAAGAGGGCCACAACACCACCCTCCTGCAATGACATAGAAAGATGAGAGAAACCAGTTACCACAGGGAGATTCATGTTCATGGTGCATGCACACACACACACACACACACACACACACACACACACACTAGCAGACCACTCCAGGTGTCTAAGGTACCTTCTGGCTATAAACCCTCTGAGAAAGGAAGTAACCAGCCAAGGACACACAGAAAATAAGTAGCAGAGTCAGACCCTCTAACTTCTAACCCAGCTCTCTTTCTACTGTGTCATTTTGTCCTCTAGAAGGGATGAGAAAGTGAGGAATGGATGCCCAGCAAGGCAACCTTCACAAAGCACATTGGGGATAAAACAACATGGAATATGTCCTTAAATCAATATTTTTTGTGGAGGGGAAGACAAGGAGACAGATAAAACGAGTCTATTGAAGAGAAGGGGAGATCACACGGGATGTCCCCGTCAAGGCAAGTCATCATCTGGTAGGTTCTTGTTTTATCTAATTATGCTTGCTAACAAGGTACTAAGTTCAGCTGTATCTATGCTGCTAAAGGAACCTCAAGTATTGTCAGTATCCTTTAAATGTTAGCACCCTGAGGCAAAGCTCTTATGACCCAGCCTTGGTTATGGCACTGGTGGAAAAGGCTGAGTACCAGCCATTAAAAAGTTGGTGGAGAAGAAGGAGACATATCATTGTCAATATGTTAGACATAATGGCAGCCTCCCAAGAGATAAAAACATCCTGCTATAATTGATCAAATGACACAATATTCATATACATTTCCTGGCACACAGTAAGCACTTAATAAATGTTTGCTTCTTTCTCTCCTCTCGTCACAAAGAAATACACTACAATTAAAATCTTCATAGACTTGAATCATATGCAGCAATATTTCCCAGGACTAAACAAAACCCAAGGTTCACACCAATTACAACATCCACCAAGTCAGAAAGGCAGTGTGTGCAGAGCCCTGGTCTGGGATTTAGTTGACCTGAGGGGGCAAGTCTTGGCTCCACTGCTATGTGACCTTGGCACATTATTTCCTCTGGACTTCAGTGGTCTCCGAAGTAAAAGATGAGGGCTGGATGAGAAAGATTCCAAGTGCCCATCCAGCCCTGATAATCTGTGATGAAATACAGACTTCAAAGGAGCAGCAAAGGTCAAGGAAAGCATTGCCGTCTCGCCCCTCGCATCCTTGAAACAAGCTTAGGCCGGTTGTCAAATCCTCTCCACCAAGGGACTTTGACCCACAATCATACAACCTATAAACCAGACTGCTTTATAGGCAAGGCAATTAACAGACGCTCCTCCATTTCTTGCAGCTGCCAAGCCTGAGTGTAGCCCAGGGAGTCAGGATCGTGAATCATCATAACTCCCTGTCAGCCTCTCCCTATCTCTGCCTGGAGTTCCAGAGAAGGAATGGAGATATGAAGGGTACAAAGATCTGTCTTCAATGGATCTCCAGCCTAGCCCAGCCCAGTCTAGATCAGCCCGCCTGGATTTCACTCTAGCTTTGGGAGAATAGGAAGGATGACTCTAAACAGTCCTCAGACAGCCAGGCAAAGCCAAGGAGGCATCATGATGTAGCAGAAATGGTCCTGGACTGGGAATCGAAAGGCTTGGGTTTGACAGTGTGCTGAAGTTAATCATGCCTGTGGAATCGGACAAGCTCTTTCCACTCTTTGGGACTCCTTCGCAAGAGAAAGGGGCTCTTTAAGGGACTGCAGATGTAGAGGTGAAACAGGCCTTAGAGATCACCTCATCCAACCTCCCATGTTTTTTCAGAGGAGGAGCTGAGTTTCGGAGAGGCCCCAGGTCACACAGTGAGTCGGTAGAGGTGCCAGAATATGAACCCAGTTCCTGACTCCGAAGCAATTCTCTTTGGTTCTACAAGTCTACAGTGCTCTGAGTCTAATAATTAAAACAACTTGCATTTCTAGAAAGCTTACAAAACAATTTCCTCACAACAACTCTATGAGATAAGGAATGCAAGTATTATTATCCCTATTTTACAGAAGAGGGAAACAAAGCTGAGATGTGGCAAGCTTTTGGCCCAAGACTACATAGCTATCAAGTGTTAGCACCATGAGTTGAACTCATGTCTTCAGGCTCCAATTCCAGCCCTTTTTGTGCTGTGCCCATCTGCCTTTCAAGGAATGCCAAACCCTTCAGCTTGATCTCCTTCCAAACCTTTTTACACCATTGGCTTCAAGGTTCCTTGATGATATGTGGCCTCCTTGACGATATGATATAGGCTGGGTTTCAGATGAGACCATCAGATCAGGGTCAGTTTCCTAGATAAGACCATCTAACCTCTCATCACCTCATATAAGGCCCCCCATCCTTATTCCCCACAATGGGAATCCAGGGAGGTCTCCTGACTTTCATTCCTTTCCATCACACCATTCTTCCACTGTCCAAAGGCACAATTGTACAATGTCCTCTTCCTACTACTAAATAATATACTGAAAAGCCATCACGAGTCCAACTAGCTCACCGAGACTAGGCAGACCAATGTGTGAGTATTCCAAGAAAACTTGATCATGAACTTCTTGTCAAGCCCCACCTAGAATAGGGATGGTGACCAATCCCAGGACTAATAGGCACAGTGGAGAGAGTGCTGGGCTGGGAATCTCAGGAAGATCTGAGTTCAAATCTACTCAAATTTACTCACTGTGTGACCTTGGGCAAGGTTGTTTGCCTCAGTTTTCTCATCTGTTAAATGGGGATAACAGCACCTGCCTCACAATGTTGTTGTGAGGATCAAATAATATTTATAAAACACTTAGCATAGGAAGTGCTATATAAATGTTAGCTATTATTATTGTTATTGTTGTTATTATTATTATCATCATGTGCTAGGCCAGGAATCTCAGGAAGACCTGAGTTCAAATCCAGACACTTATTTGTTGTGTGACCCTGGAGAAGTCACTTAACCTCACTTAGCCTCAGTTCCCTCATCTATAAAATGGGGATAATAATAGCACCTCCCTCCCAGGGTTGTTGTGAGGATCAAATGAAATTTATGAAGCATTTTTGCACAATGCCTGAGACAGTCAGTGCTTAATAAATGCTTGTTCCCTTCTCTCTCTTCCTTAAACATGGGATTCATAACAAAGTATAGGTTCATTAAATACTTAAGTAGGCATAATCTATTATGGGAAAGATATGATGACTTCTATAAAGGGAAACAGAATCTCACTAATAATACCAGAGCTCTTTAAGGAGACAAATAAGCCTGGGGACGAGCGGGAACCAGCAGACAGACTCTACTTTCACAGAGCTGTGGCAATATTCCCCAGAAGTTGAATTCCAGAAAAACGGTTACATCATCGGTAGAGAGCTGCTTAAAACTGGGGAATGCAAGGTAAGGTTCTAGATGAAGAAGGCCCAGTAGGAAGGGCCTCCAGGATCTTAGGTGCCATTTTTCAAAGAGATCTGTAAGGGTCAGGGCTCCAAAAGGGGAAGTTTGATGTTGACCCTGACAGCGTTCCAGGGAGTGAATACTGAGCCCATGGAGAGAAAGCACAGGGAAAACCACGTAAATTTGATATAAAGGTGGTAGGTTAACTTCAGTGTAAGCAGCCACCAAGTCATGCCTTAGAGTAAAATCACCTGATTTTTCCTTTTATGCCACAAGTGATGAGCTATGACAAAGGAAACAGGTCTTGGGGTAAAGATGGTGACATGATTGGATCCAAATAAAATCAGCTCTTTCTAGGCAGCTAAGTGGCCCAGTAGATAGAGGGTTGGATTTTGGAGATGACTTGTAGCCATCACAAATCTTCATGACCCCATTTGGGGTTTTCTTGGCAGAGATACTGGAGTGGCTTGTCATTTCCTTCTCCGGCTCATTTTACAGATGAGGAAACTGAGGTAAACATGATTAAGTGACTTGCCCAGGGTCACACAGCTAGTAAGTGCCAGAGGCCAGATTTGAACACATGAAGATGAGTCTTTCTGAATTTCAAGCCCAACTCTCTATCCACTGAGCCACCTGCCTGTCCACCTCTATACCCACCCACAACTCATCCCTCAATACTGCAGCCTCAGGCCTGCTCCTGAACTGCAGGCATCCTAAAGGAGATTTCTTGTATGATTTTAGATGTCACCTACTGGGAGGTGCTTGCTTCTCCTCCTTTCTTCCCTGGCTGGGATTCTCTCCCACCTTCCCTTCCAACATTATATTGTCTCCTAGGCTATGGATGAGGTCATTTTCCCCTATTTTGGCCCAAGTACCTCAAGAACCTTCTGGGAAGAGAAAGGCCCTGCCAACCGCTCTTCTGATCATTAATTCTGACATTCTGAGGCGTCCCTGAGGGTTGCCTTCTTGGGTCAATGGCATGTGGTTGGGATAATTGTAAGGACGCAGACAGCTGGATCACCCTCTCTGAAAGCCCCATGCTATTGGGATGACAGGAAAGTTCAAAGAGAGGGTAATTAGTATTACCTATTTAGGTTGATTGGTTAAGCAGCTGGATCAGTTAGTGAGAGAGCAGGAGAGAGAGGAGGGGAGGAAAGGAGATTCAAGGGCGGGAGAAACAGGTAATAGGGCTTGTTCTGTTTTCCAGAGGTCAGGAAAAGAAGGGGATGACCAGCAGGGTGAGAGGAAGACATGAAAAGGATTAGAGCAGCCAAAACAGAGGAGAAATCAAATTACTTAGGATAGAAATGGTCCCTAATTGGCATAAGGTCCCACTGGTCATACTCTGACCTAAGCAAGAAAAAATCTCCCTGCAGAATATTGGAATCAGAGTCTATGAAACCCAAGGTACCAATTAAATCATAAAATGATTCCATTTTATAGCAGGAAGGGTTAGTTATGATGGAATGGGTGGAAAATAGTGGATTTTAATCTGAGGACCCAAGCTGTATTCCTTGCTCTGCTACTCACTATGTGACCTTGGGAAAGTCCCATGACCACTCTGTGCCTCAATATCCCTTACTGTAACATGAGGGAATTGTATAGATCTTTAAAATCCCTCCCAGTTTTGTATATATCAATCAACAGTTCAATAAGCCTTTATTAAGCACCTACTGTATGCGAGGCACTGTGCCAGGTGCTGAGGATACAAGTACAAAGAACAAAACAATCCCTGCTCACAAGAAATTTCCATTCTAATGTGAGGGACAACATACACATATATAAATACATATAACATAAATATAAAATGAATACATACACGTATATGAGGTAGTTAAATATAAGGCAGTTTGATGTCAACAAAGGCTTTGTGCAGATGGTGCTTCAGTTTCATCTTAAAGGAAGAGGGGGACTCGAGAGGTAAGAAGGGAGTACACTCCAGGCCCAGGGCACAGCCAGTGCAGAGAGAAGGGCAGTTTGGCTAGATCGCCATGTGTGAGAGAGAGGTCCTTACTAACTAGTGAGGCAAGAAAGATAGGTTTGGACCAGGTCATAAAGGGCTTCAAACACTAAGCAGAGTTTATGTTTTCTTTTGTTTTGCTTTGGTTTTTAATACTAAAGGGAATAAGGAGCCACTAGAATTAATGGAGGAGTGGAATCATACGGTCGGATTTGCACTTGAAGAAAATTCGTTGGCAGCCATGTGTCGGGTGGATTGTAGAGGTGATAGACTTGAGACAGGACAAGCAGTTAGGGGGCCCTTTTAATAGGCCAGCCAAGAGGCGTTAAGGGCCTGAACTAAGATGACAACTGTGTGGGTGGAGACAAGGGTCAGATATAAGAGATGTTGTGGAGGTTAAAATGGAAAGATTTGGTAATGAATTGGATGTCTGGGGCAAGGGAGAGTGAGTGGAGTCAAAGACAACACCATGTTTGTAAATTTGGGAGACCAGAAGAATGGTGGCGCTATCGATAGAAAGAGAGAAGTTTGGAAGAGGGGATGAGGAAGGAAATTGAGGCTGGAAAGATCGTGCCTTACCCAAGGTCAGCCCAGGACTGGAACTCGGGTCTGTTGACTCGCAAGTTCACTTAGAGCCTGTCGCATCAGGCTGCCTGCTCTCCTCAACTATTTTCTACAGAAGCTTCTGCAATAAATTGGCTATCAGAGGTAAATGGCTGTAAGGAATTGGCCGTTAGAGGCCCCAAGGTAGAAAAATTATTTGTGTACTACTCCAGGACCTCTCCTTTCCTGTTAAGAAAAACCAAACAGGATAGATTCCTAGATCTATCAGAGCCCAAGGACCCTAGAAGACCCTAGCCCCAGACAACCAAAGTTTTGAGGATTGCACCTCATGTAGAGGAGGTACCCAATAGATGGGGATCACTTACCGACGATGATTCCTTGACGGAAGGAATAATGCTATTTTTCATCTGTTTATTCCCAGTAAGGAGCAAAGAGCCCTAAACATAATGGGTGCTTAAACAAACAGCTGTTGACCATTCCTCAGTTGATAAATGGTCAAAGGATATGAACAGGCAGTTTTCAGACGAAGTGATCAAAGATATCTATAGTCATATAAATCACTAAATTGGAAGCTCTAAATCACTATTGAATAGAGAAATGTAAATTAAAACAACTCTGAGCTACCACCCCACACCTATCAGATTGGCTAATATGACAGAAAAGGAAAATGACAAATGTTGGAGGGGATATGGGAAAATTGAGACATTAATGCACTGTTGGTGAAGTTGTATAACTGATTCAAGCATTCTGTAGAACAATTTGGAACTATGCCCAAAGGACTTTGATCAAACAATACCACTACTAGGTCTGTATCTCAAAGAGATTAAAAAAAAAAGGAAAAGGACCTATATGTACAAAAATATTTATAGCAGCTCTTTCCATGGTGGCAAAGAATTGGAAATTGAGGGAATGCCCATCAATTAAAGGATGGCTGAACAAGTTATGGCATGATGGTGATGGAATACTATTGTGCTATAAGAAATGATAAGTAGGATGCTCTCAGAAAAACCTGGAAAGACTTACATGAACTGATGTGAGGTGAAATGAGCAGAACCAAGAGGACATTGCACACAGTAACAGCAATATTGTTTGATGATCAACTGTGAATGACTTAGCTATTCTCAGCAATAAATGATCCAAGACAATTCTGAAGGACTTATGATAAAAAAAATGCTGTCCATCCCCAGGCAAAGAACTGATGGAGTCTGAATGCAGATCAAAGCATTAGTTTTCTTGGGATTTTTTTCTGTATTTTCTTTCATAATATAACTAACATATAAATATGCTTTACATGACTGTACATGTATAACCTATATCAAATTGCTTGCCTTCTCAATGGGGGAGGGGGAAAGGGGAGAAAGGGAGGGAGAGAATTTAGAACTCAAATTTTTTTTTAAATGCATGTTAAAAATTGTTTTTACATGTAATTTGTGGAAAAATAAAATGTTAAATTTAAAAAATAAATAAATAGCTGTTGAATTGAACTGAATGTTTGTTGATTTGCTGACAGAAAGGTGAGCAGAGTGGAGAGGAACCCCTGTGTCCTTAACCCTACCTGCTGGATGAAGTCAGGTGAGACATTTAACATCTCTCATTCTCCTCTAACAACTCTCTCACATCTTCCTTCTTGACTTTCCAGGTAATTCTGAGCTAACTAATGAGACAATACAGAGACTGCTATACAGAAAAAAATCCAGGTACAAGAATGGCAGTAGATTGCCATGCCCAAAGTGAGCCCAGAGACAGAAGTAAGGAGAAAAGATGATTTCTGAGTCCCTTCCAGCCAACCTTATCTCTAAGGAGTGCCTGACTGGTTATTTATCACCTTCTTTCAAAAAAAAAAGATAATGTATTTGGAATAGAAAATGAATCAAGCTTTGCCAAGGTTCAGGAGGCATATACATCATTCATGTGAGAGCATCTCTCTGGCTCAGGAGCTGCTTAGCCCAGCACAATAAAAGCTAAGTATTGGAATGAACTTGGCATTGGATTCCACTTACATTCTTCACCAAGATGATCAGAAATGATCTTAATATTAGCATTTCCAGCTACTGAATTCCTTATGGCATCTCTTTGCCCCTAGTCCAAGGGAGCCTGGCCTTAGGAGAGCTGCCCACTCCTTGAGACAAAGAACTCCAGTCCGGGAGTGACAGCTACTCTTCCTCTGGGCAAGACCCTGCTCAGTTAAAATCAAGGATCCTCCCATCTCCAACATGGTGGGGAAAGGGAAGGGGAAGGTGGTATTACTAAATAAAGGAAGTCACATAGGAATGGGGCTGGGAATTTCCCTGAAACAGCAGAATGCAGCCCTTGGCAATGGCAGATTTAATTATATAGAAAGCTCGCTCCAGGCCCAGAGTCAAATGACATGAATCACTTAGCCGAATTCAAGATGAGCTGACATGAACCTGAAAAGGGTCTTTCTCTAGGTCTTGTGTGCTATCAACAGATGGAAGGCAAGAGAAGGGAGGAAGAATTCTGGGGAAACCCAAGAGAAGCATACAGAAGAATCAGAAAAGGCCTTCTCTCAACTGTGCTTAGGAAAGGGTAGAGTTTACAGGCTCCTGTAGCGTAGGGAGGCCATATAATCTAGTGGGGAAAATCCTGGACAGGGAATCCAGAGACCTGGACTTACATTCTGTTTACACCGCTTACTAGCTATGTTATCTTGAAGTGGTCATCTCCTCAGGAGGCAGTATGAATACTGTGGAAAATAATTCTTTCCAAAGTATCACCTTTACTTCATGTAACCTCTCTTGGTCTCAGTTTCCTCATTTGTAAAATGAGGGTCTGAGCCTAGATGGCCTCCAAGGTCTCTTCCAGCTCTAAGCCTATGTTCCTATGACTTCTCTTTTCCTCATTCTCCTTATCTGTAAAATGGGAATAACATTGCTCCTGCTACAATTTCACAGGGCTCAAATGAGATATCTATGAAAGTGTTCTGTAAACTATATATTGTTATAGAATATTGTTATAATCCGACCACTCCTCCTGTGTCTCCTTTGCTGGATCTTCATCCACATCATGCCCACTAACCATAGGGATTCCCCCATAATACATAAGAGGTTATTGGGTTCTAACATATATAACTCTTATTCACCTATCACTAACTTTTAATCCTATTCTGCTTAATTCATTAATACAATCAATGATACCCATCAAATCACAATAAACTGAGCAAATGCTGATTAATCTGAGTAGGGGGTATCAAAATTATCATCAGGAGCTTGTTCTGGGCCTTCTCTCTATATCCTATATACTCTATATACCATTTCACTCGGCCATCTCATCCGCTGCCATAGTTTCAATTATCACCTCTATGTGGATGGCTCATAGATCTACCTGTCCAGTCCTGACCTTTCTCTTGACCTCTAGGTTTTGCATCTCTAACTGCCTCTTAGACATCTCAAACTGGATTCCCATGGACATCTTAAACTCACCAAGCACTTCCTCACGCTTAAACTTTATGCAAAGAAAGTGATTACACCAGGGGTAGGGAACCTGCAGCTTTGAGGCCACATCTTTAGGTTCTCAAGTGCGGCCCTTTGACTGAATCCAAACTTTGCAGAACAAATCCCCTTAATAAAAGAATTTGTTCTGTAAAACTTGGACTTAGTCAAAAGGCCGCACCCAGGGCCACATGTGGCCTCAAGGCCACAGGTTCCCCACCCCTGGACTAAACTATTCGATCCTTTTGACTTAGAGATCCATCCAACTCTGGGATACACACACACACACACACACACACACACACACACACACACACACACAC
>NW_020949548.1:16139811-16159518 GCF_900497805.2 Vombatus ursinus | reverse complement strand
CACACACACACACACACACACACACACACACACACACACACACACACGCGCGCGCGCACAGATATATTCATACCCTTTGACTTAGAGATCCAACTCTGGGACATAGACATAGACCAAGGAAGTCAACAATAGAATAAGGTCAAAACTTCCTAACTTCCCTATGGGTAATTCAAGGAACTACCATCCTCCCAGTAACCCAGGCTCCCAATCTAAGGGTCTCAACTCCCCACTCTCCCTCTCACCACCACCCCCATATCTAATCAATAGCCATCTTGTCATTTTTACCTTCATGATATCTCTCATATATGCCTCCTTCTGTCCTCTGACACTACAACCAGTCTGGTGCAAGCCCTCATCACTTCACGACTGGATTATTGTAATAACCTGATGGATGGTCTCTCTTCCACAAGTCTCTCCCCACTCCAGTCTATCCTCCACTGAGTGGCCATATTGATTTTCCTAAAATGTAAATCTGATCGCATCATTTCCCTTAGTCAATAAATTCCAATTATTTCAATAATTCCTGTTAGCTCCAGGTTAAAATATAAATTCTTGGGGCAGCTAGGTGGCACAGTGGATAGAGCATTGGCCCTGGATTCAGGAGGACCTGAGTTCAAATCCAGCCTCAGACACATAACACTTATTAGCTGTGTGAACCTGGACAAGTCACTTAACCCCATTGCCTAACCAAATTAAAAAAAAATATATACATATATATAAATTCTCTGCTTGACACTCATAACCTGACCTCTTCCTACAATAACACAGGATCTAGTCTTCTTCTACTTGACACCCCTCGCCCCAACATACTCCATCATCCAAATAACAATGGCTTCCTTGCTATTCCCCCATCTCTCAGCTCCAGACACTTTCCGCTGGCTGTATTTCCCATGGCTAGAATTCTCTCCTTCAGTCCTGTCTTCTGCAAGAAGCCTTTGCCAGTTCTCCTTAATCATAGCACCTTCCCTCTATATAGTTTATGCATTGTTGTTGTTTGGATGTTGGGCTGTGGGCTCCTTGAGAGCAGGGACTGATTTTTGCCTTGATGGCCCTCCGGCACTTAGTACAGTGCCTAGCATACAGTAAAACCTAATAAATGCTAATTGATTTGACTTGAGTAGACATATCAGCTGTAATCAGTGAAAGAATTGAGTTCTGATTCTGACTGCTTATATTGCTGCCCTCACCATCCAAAGAGCCCAAATTTCTCAAAGAAATATCTATTCTCCAGGTGTCTCAACCATTCTCCCCAAATCTCTGAATGGATAACAGCTCAATTACATCACAAGTATGAAAGGCTTGACATGATCTGATTGGTCAGGCAAGAGGTACCAAGACCAAAAGGAGAGGAGTCTAATTAGCAATGGAGAAGCCTGAAATTTAGGAGGAGCTAGAGTAAGGTAAGATATGGAAAAGGACAAAATAAGATGTTGGTTAAGGGGGAAATCATTGCATTAAATATCTCTGATAAGGTCTGCTATCCAAAGCTTATGAGGAATTTACCTAAATCTAAAAGACCAAGAACCTTTCCCTTAGAGACAAGTAGTTGAAGGATTTGAACATTCCTCAAAAAAATTGCAACCTATTAGCAATTGTAATACTCTAAATAATTATTCGATATGTAAATTCAAATAGCTCTTTTTTTCAACTCACACTCAGAAAATTGACAAGAAATAACAAGAAAAAAACCAGTCCAAATTAGAGGGAATGTGAGAACATAGGCACACAAATAGAGATATTAATCATGGCCAGAATGTGGGTTGATTCAACCATTCTGGAAAGCAGTTTGGAATTATGCAAAGAAAATGACTAAACTATTCACACCCTTTGACTTAGAGATCCAACTCTGGGACTGGGACGTAGACATAGACCTAAGGAAGTCAATAATGGAATAAGGTCTGATAAATAACAAAGTTTTCAGAGTAGTATTTTTTGAGGTAGCCAAAAACTGGAAACAAAGGGGATGACCATCAATTGGGTAATAACTAAACAATTTGTGGGGTATAAATGTAATAGAATTACATTGTAACTATGAATATTACAGATTCACCATGGAATATGATGAATATGAAGAGCTCAAAGAATCTTGGGAAGACATACTGAGGCAGAATGAAGAAGGCAGAAAAAAATTAATCATTAAATCTATGTTAAAAAAAATAAAATGAGGTTGAAAACTGCATCATTTGAACAGCCAGTCTTGGTCCTGGAGATGAGATAAGAAAAAAAGGTGCCTTTCTCCTTTTACTGGAGAAGTAAGGAGATATGGCTGTAGGATGTTGCATATACTATCAGATGTGATAGATATCTTAGTTGGTTTTGCTTACTTGTTTTTTTCTTTGTCAAAAGGGAAGCCTTCTATATGGTGATATAAAAACAAAAAGCATAAATAAAACTTTACAAAATAAAAGTATTTAGCACAGCCTGGTACATAGTAAGTCCTTAATACATGTTGATTCATTGACTGAATGATTAAAATGATAGATTTCTCCTACTAAATGTTTTTAAATTAGTGTTTACTATGTACAAGGTTCTGTTCAGTGATCTGAGAATAAGATACACTTAATTTCTAATGAATGAAAAGGGCCAAGTGCTGGCAGTCCTATAGTGACCCTCGGCCCCTACCCCAAGTCAAGTCCAGCTATCATCAGAGGTGCTTAAGGGATGCCATGCTTTCTATGTCTTTCAATGAGCTGTCTCTAGTCCCAACCCTCCTGTGGGTGACAGCCATCTTCACTGTTCTCCTTGGTCTGAAAGTATGATGCAGTAGAATTTATCCAATCAAACTCTGGCTCATGGTTCCCCATGTGGCTTGGTTTCTAATTACCGCAAGAATCTACCCTCCTCTGAAAGTGTCTTCCTAAAGCTTATCAGAGCCTTTCTCAAGTATGGGGCCAAGAACTCAATACCAACCTCTAGATGTAATCTGAGCAAGGCAGAGGACAAGGGGGCCTCACCTCCCACCAGATCCCTATATTTCTGTTTATGTAGCCGAAGTTTACATAGAACTCACTTCAGTTTGACCTTTCAGTTAGTTACAACTCCAAATTCTTTTTTCCCCTCATGAATTGCTTCCTAGCTGGATCTCCCCAATCTGGTAGTTCATACATTTGATTTTTTTAACCTCAGTGCAAATCTTTACATTCATCCTTACTAACTTATCTTGTTAGCTTCTGTCTATGATTCTAACCTGCCAAGACTTTTTGGAGGCTGATTCTGTACTGGGAAATGTTAGCTATCTTTTTCATCTTTTCATCATCCCCAGAAGGGCTTTTCCATCCCCTTCCTTTTCTCTTTGCCCTAATTCACCCCTTGACATCTCACAGACTTCTTTCCACACTCTGGGAAGAGATAACAGGCACCCGAGGGCATACCCCCTCTCCTCCAACCACACCCTTGCCACAGAATTCTTCCTCAGTCTAGATTCAGGTAGACTCAGAAAAGCTCTGGTTTCTAAGGACTCCACATCCCAGATACGGAACAAGTGCTCACTCAACCCTAGGACTCACTATAGCCTGGGAGGAATTGGAAACATTCAGTTTGAAACTCAAAATATTTAATTTGGAAATTTCATCCCTGACCCCAGCCTCACCGCAAGCCCTAAAAGAGTTTAGGAAAAAGAAAGTTGTGATCATCTCTCTCTGGCTGACATCATTGGGAGTGAGTCACTCCCTTGCTCATTCACACATCCCTGGCCCTACCGGCCCCTCTTATGCTGCTCACAAAGAGGAGCAGCTGTTCTCAACGTGTGCATAGCTTCTGACAGCTTCATATGCGTCAGAAATCAAATATCACTCCCAAAATTCAACTGAGTCCTTGTGGTACAGGTATAATTCTGGAGGCCAAAGGCTAATACCTCTATTTACACTTATAAACATGCCTTCTCTCAAAAAAAAGCCTATGTCTCTCTCCTTCTCCCTCTCTCAATGAAATGGACTTGATGTTCCTGAAGGTCCCTTCCATTAGTGTAGTCTATGATTCCACTTCCTAACTGCATGACTCTAGGCAAGTCACTTAGCCTCTCTTTGCCTCAGTTTCCTCAAATGTAAAATGAGAATAATAACAATACCCAAATAACAGCACCTACCTTCCAAGGCTGTTATGAGGATCAAATGAGATAATGTTTGTAAAGCACTTAGCTCAGTGTCTGGCACACAGTAAGTAGGTACTTAATAAATGCATATTTCCTTCCTTCCTTTCCTCCTCCTTCCCTTCTTTCTTTCCTTCCTTCCTTTCTTCCGCCCTCCCTCCCTTTCTTCCTTCCTTCCTTCCTCCCTTCCTTTCTTCCTTCCTCCTTTCCTTCCTTCCTCCCTTCCTTTCTTCCTCCCTTCCTTCCTCCCTTCCTTCCTTCCTTCCTTCCTCCCTTCCTTTCTTCCTCCCTTCCTTCCTCCCCTCCTTTCTTCCTCCCTTCCTTCCTTTCTTCCTTCCTTATTTCTTCCCTCCCTTCTTTTCTTCCTTCCTTCTTTCCAAGAGGATCCTTGCCAGCAGGGCTAACAGCAACCACTGGATTATAGAATATTACATCTAAAAAGAACTTTAGACTACATCTGGTATCATGCCAAAATTTTTCTGGAGAAACTGAGGCCCAGAGACTTGAAGTGACTTGCCCCAGGTCTCTACAAATAATAGGTGGCAGATGTTAAGACTAGAAAATGTAGAATCATAGGATGTCTGAGTTGAAAGTAACTTTTGCGAGAATCTAATTCAACCCGTTGATTTTACAAGTGAGGAAAGTGGCACAGAAAGGGAAAGAAGGTCCCAGAGTCATCCAACTAGTAAGTATCTGAACCAGGTTTTGAGCCCAGGTCCCCAGCCTCTTAACCTGGTGCTTTTCTATACCGTATATCCCATTACAAGACTACACACTTGACTTCAGGGAGGCATACACACCAAAGAGATGACTTCGTCCCCTCTCCTCCTCCCCCTTCTCAGGAGTAGAAGGAAATAAAAAACCACTCCAGTATTGTTTTCCAAGAAGATGCTATATTTAACCCTTTCTCTCCCCAACCCACTCTTTCTCCTATGAAACAGAGGCCTAGGAGGCCTCTCCTCTTTAAGGCAGATGGTATAGAAGTAATAGTACAGAAGTCAAACACAAGGCACTTAAACGTAAGCCCAGGTTCATGAACCAAGTCAAAACTAACCATAAATCGATGACCAAGAAACATCAATTTGTGGATAGTTTTGAGCTTGTGATAGGAGAGAGATGGCCTTGGATGCCATTATGCCCTGGGAATCAGGAGATGCCAACCCAGGGAGGTTGCCACAGAGACCGTACCATCCCTGGGATTATGCACTCTTCGGTCCAGGCCATAAAACTTTAGAGCTCAAAAGGACCTTAGAGATCATCTAGTCCTACCTCCTCATTTTGTAGATGATGAAACTGAGGCACAAAAAAGGTTGAATGACTTGCCCAAGGTCACATGAGAAGTAATAAAGCTTAGATTCAAAGTCCAGGTTTTCCAACTCCAGCATTCTTCTAACTCTACTAAGTTGTCATCTGTAGACTACAGAGTCCCATGACTTCATAGACTCATAAAACCTAAGAGCTGAAGGCCTGTCAGAAATCACTTCCCTCATTTTGCAGAAAGGAGATCAGAAGACCAGAGAAGGGAAATTAATCACCCAAGGTTACATAGAAAATTGATGATCAAGCCAGAATTAGAAACCAATTACATATACTCTCCAGTTCAGTGGTTTTTTTTTCCATACTGCCTCATCCTTCATCCATAGATCCCATTCACTCCACCCCCATATCTTCACTGTTTTCACCACCAACCACCTGCCAGTCTCACCTTTGCTATGATACGGCATAAAGGGGCACCTTCCTGGGTCAGGCTGAACAGGTTCCCTGTGGTAGACTCTGCAGTGTAAAGGTTATCTGAAGTATCAATCTTTCTCACCAGCACCTGAACACCAAGAACAGAGAACACATAATATGCCAATTACTCATTTCCTGAGGAAGTCAGGTAAACCCAGTTTAGAGGTCATCCCCTTTCTTCAACTCAAAAATATTGTCCTAGAAAAAGTGGAGGACCACAGGGCATTGACTGACTGGGACAGAATGAATGTCGGCATACAGGATACTCGAAGTTTCTGCTGTCAGTGGCCTTTAGGGGGATTTAATGCCAGGTATCGTAAAGAACAGAAAAGAAATTAGTTTTGATGAACTTTTTCTTTTTTCTTCTGATTCTTTGTTACAAAGGATGACTCCATGGGGAGAGAAAAAGAAGGATATATTTGGAAATGAAGGTGAAATAAACATAAAATATCAACAAATCTTCATGTTACAAGTAAAAAAGAAGAAAATTTCCAGGGAATCAGCAAAGAAACTAATTGAGATGATAAATAGCTATAATAAAGTAGAAAGATGCAAAATAATTCTATAAAAATCATCACTGTTTATATAGCAATAACAAAAAACCTAGAAGAAAATGATAGGAAAAAATATCATTTAAAATAACTACAAAATAAATTATATATACGAGAGTCAACCTATCTAGACAGACTCATGATACATAAATAGAAATATAAAACACTGTATAATAGTAAAAGAAAACAAACAATTAGAAGGGTATCTATTGCTCATGGTTAGGTCATGCCAATATAATAAAAAGTATGATAATACCTAAATTCACTCACAGATTTAGTGTCATACCAAATAACTAAGGAGTTATTTTATAGAACTAGACAAAATAATAAGAAAACATAGAAATCTTTTGGTAGAAATAATGAAAAAAAACTAGAATGGATGAGCATACTCAAACTGTATCTAGAGTTCACACTATACTACAAAGTAATATTTTTAAATAAATAAATCAGTGGAATAGACTAGAGAAGCAAGAATCATAAACAATTGTGGTTGACAAACCCACAGAAACATTTGCCCTTCCTGAGTCAGTCCCATTGGGAACAATGTGTCATTGCACCAGCATGAGGGGGTATAGATATATCTGAACAAACCATCAAGTGACTCCCTAAGTTTGAGCTGCACCTGTTGACTCAAGGGAATGTGCAAACACACTTGGCTCTCCACCCAACCTCTATCAGCTGAGCCAGGTTCAAACCCCACTCAGACTTCCTCAGCTCTGTGCTTTAAGACTAGAAGTCTACCGCCCTTCCAGAAATAAATCATATCTCTCCCAGCCCATGCCCTCAACCTCTTTTTTCAATCATCATCACCCCAAAGCAATCACTCAGCTGACATTTAGACTAAACTATACAAGGTATCAGACAAGTCTTAGGGCAGTTTTAAGCTTTAATAGGTTAAGCTTAGTCTTTGATAGCTTTAAGATGCACAAAGACTTTTGGGAAGTCCTGTATCTGTTACTTTGGAAATGAAAGTAAAATATAAAAGCCTAAATATCAGAGTGGCAGGAGTAATGCCAATAGCTTCTGGTCAAGGAAGAATTTTCATCTCCCACAGCCTCTTCGAACTAGCAGAGAAGGGAGGAAAGGGCATACCTGAAAGTCCATTGCTGAGGGACACTATCTCATTCTCAAAGCCACAGGAGGAAGGGGAAATTGTTTCCATGATCATTCCTCCCATAGGAACTGCACTCATCTCCTATCCAGATGCCAGTTTCACTATCCCTCTCCCTAAACTTCAGGAGCCTGATGCTGTGAAAGCTACACCAAGAGTATATGCAACTGAGGGAAGACTTCCTATTCAATAAGAAGTGCTGGGAAAAGTGGAAATCAGTGTGGCAGGAAATAGGTTTCAACCAGCATCCAATACCATATATATAATAATCAGCATGAGACCTAAATTATAAAAGGCAACATGATAAACAAGTTAAAGAGGAATGGAAAGAAATACCTTTATGGATAGGGGAGATTTCTTAACCAAAGGATAAGAGGTGACCATAAAAGTCAGTATATGCCCAATAATGGGATCACTGGGTCAAAGGACATGGACAATCCAGTCACTTTGCTTGCGTAATTCCAAATGGCATAATTCCAGAAAGGTCAGACCACTGAGAGCTCCATCCATAGTGCCTTAGCCTGTCTTCCCACAGACCTCCCAGCATTGAGTATTTGAATTTTTGTACCTTCTTTGTCAACTTGTCTGTCTTGAAGTGGAAGTTAAGAGTTCTTTCAAGTTGCATTTCTATTACTAGTAATTATTTGAAGCATGTTTTCAAATGGTTATTTATAGTTCTATTTATTTATACTTTCAAATGGTTATTCTTTCAAAAGCTATTCGGTTATATCCTTTGATCCCTTATCTACTGGAAAATGGGTCCCCATTATATGTCTTTCAAATCCCTCTGTATGTTGAGTATCTGACTGTTACCAGTGATATTTGATACAATTTTCTCCTGCTGTACTATTTTCCCTTCTAATTCTACCAGTTGGAAAGAGCCTCAATTCTGGAGCCAAAGGATTCAAGTCCCCCTCTGATATTACCTATGTGACCTTGTTCAAGTCATTCAGCCTTCTGGGGCCTTTGTTTTGTTATCTATAAAACGAAAGGATTGAACTAGATGGACTCTGAGGTCCCTTTCCAGCTGTTGATTTTATTCATTCAATAGCTTGTTAATTTATAGAGTCAAAACTGTCTGTTTTACCTTGTGATATCCTTTTCCTAAAGGAAAAGGCCAGTCCTGCCTTGCAAAACTTCGACCCTCGGTGACTCCCACCATTTGACTTCTTGGTTCCTGATTGAATGCTATTGAGCAATGACTAGGCACATTTACAAATGACCCGAACCCGTCTCCCATCACCAGACTTGGGCTAGAAGCAGCTTCTATTCCACGGGCAGAGACTCTGGGAAGTAGAGATCACCTCTACACAACTCCGAACTAAGGCTGCAACAGAGGGCTTCAGTAGGAGATCCCATGCTAGTACAGACCATGCAGCAATTTTAAACTTGGCAATTCAAAGTGAAAAGCAGAAGCAGAAGAAGCAGAAGAAGGAGAAGGAGAAGGAGAAGGAGAAGGAGAAGGAGAAGATGGAGAGAGAGAGAGAGAGAGAGAGAGAGAGAGAGAGAGAGAGAGAGAGATCTGTGGCTCTGGATTCTGCAAAAAGCAGAATTAATAAAGTGGGTCTGTCATTACAAATCTTTGTAAGGTATTCAATTCTTCGAATCCATTTTCATTATTACCGTAAGCAACCATACATGCCATATTAACCCTTTTGCATTAAAATGCAGATTTTGTCTATAATTGTCCTGAGCACAAATGAGAATTACGTGGTGTTCTTGATCTCTGTTTGCACCTATTTCAAATTACCATCGCATTAAACAATCCAGCGTCAGTGTCTTTTGCAATCATCCACTCACATTAAGACATTTATGGGAAAGATAATGATTTCATGGTAATGTCTTTCCATACAGACCATAATTACACACTAGAGAGGGATGAATGATTATAATTACTAGTAAGGAACTTATGTATTGAAGGTCCTTTTCTCAAACATACACTTGGGAAGGCTCAGACAGTTTGATTTTCCCATTTCCTCAGCCCTAGTAGTAAAATTATTGAAGTGATTGAATCCTTTTGCTAGAAAAAACTTCTACAAGTCAGCTGGTCCATTCTCTAGTCTTTGGGCAAGAGGGCATATGAACTAGCCCAGGAAACAAAACTCCACGTCTCTTGGCAATCTCTTTCCAAGAGGAAGGACCTTCCAGTCAAGTTCTTCTTCAACACTAGCTTAAATCTCTTTTAATGTGGTATTTAGAGTATTTTAAAGGTAGAATATTAAAGTCTCAAATGTACAAGTAAAATAAAATTAAAAGGCTTTACTCCTACAGCTGAAAGACATAGGCTACCAACTTAAGCCAATAGCTAGGTACCGAAGACAAACTTGAACAATTACCTGCCAATAGACTGGAATATATTAGAGTATTTCACCACATTCCAGATACACATTTCTCCCAATCTAATAATTTTGGAGTTGTTTGAATCTATGCAGTTTGTCATACCTTTGTCTCATCCTGGAATTCCTGAAGCTTTATTACCAATTCATCATGATTTAACACCCCAAATGTATCTTTGGTTTGTTGAAACTTTGAGTGTGATTTCAGGTTGGATTTAACAGATTTCAGAGGGTCTGTGAACTTGGGAAATTTGAAAAATCTTTATTTTCACTAACTGAAATGTAGCACTTCCTTCAATTATTTAATGACAGGATTATGAGGAGGGGTCCACAGGCATCACCAGATTGCCAAGGGGGTCTAGCACACCAAAAAAAAGATTATCTGTGTTAAACAGATAGTCCATTCTTGAGCTGCAAATATAATGCAAGGCATATAGCTACATGTAACTACCTAGAATTCTCTAGAAACTTTATGCAAAGGTACTCTAAACCCTCAGAATTTCCTTGTTACTAGGGTCCTTAGGTGGTAGAGGAGAATCCATTTCAGTCAACCTGGGTAGATTCACCCTTCCTTATGCAACCAGCTGAATACCCTTCCACCTCCCATATTTGAGGGCTCATCATATTGGCGCCAGACTGGGTGAAGACACCCAATAGGCTTTTATCCTACTGTAGCTCAGAAGACTTCAGTGATCACCAACCCCAGTTTCCCCCAGTAGCAGGGACAGGCTGTGCCACCAAGCCCAGTTCCCTTTCACTTATTAACCCCAAGTTTTCCAAACTGTGGTGCATAGGGTTGGGAGTTGGGGGAAGTGGGAAATAAAGACAAGGCAATGGGCAAAAATCACTGGATATTTTAAAGAATAACTTTCACTTAAATGCATCATCCACTTTTTCAACTAAAACAATGTTCAAATCAAAATCAACAAAAGCAGTACTTGGGAGAGAATCCATTCCAACTGACAGTGAATGAAGCAGAGCAATTATTGAATACAGTGTATGCAAATAACCTCTGGTTTGAGTTGGCAGGTGGTGACTCTCAATACAGATGTGATCTATCACTTATATTATAAGTATGAAATTTTTAAAGGCTTTTTATCAATAAATTGATATCTGTGTGTTACATTATTTTGCTATATTTTTAAGGTTTATCTGTGCAAGTCAGAATAGACTCGAGACACAGATAAGATATATCAACAAGTTGCTTGCTGCCTCTGGGATTTGTATGAAGTCAAACTTAATCTTTATATGGAAGTGAAAAGGACCACAATATTTGTTATATTTCTCAACCATATTCCTTTTAGTAAATATAATAGAATAAGCTGATTTTCCCAAAATTGCAACTTTTTAAAAAATCGAAATGACTCACAAAAAGTTACATATAATCTTTTGAAATATGCAACCATTAAATACCAATTGCCTTAAATTTTGTCTCTTCATAAAGTGAAATAACACTCCTTTGTGATGAGTAAGAGAAAATTTGAAGAGAAAAATCCACTAGAGTAGCCAAAATTAAAATAATAGAGACAGTTTAAGTAATGGAAATACAGAAACACAAAATCAAAAGCCCAAATCTTGGAATTAACAAATGCTGCTATTGGTGGAAAGGAAAGATCATTTTATTTTCCTTTTGTTTTTAGAGGTAGTTAAGAGGGACAGTAGGTAGAATGCTGTTCTGGGAGACTGAGGAAGACATGAGTTAAAATCTGGCCCCAGATATTTACAGCTGTGTGACCCTGGACCAATCACTTAACCTCAAACTTCTCAGTTTCCTCAAATGTAAAATGGGGATAACAATGTCACCCGCTTTGCAAGATTGTTGTGAGAATCAAATGGTGTCATATTTGTAAAAACAAAACAAAACAGTATAAATGGAGTTTCTTCTCCTTTCTCTTCTTTTTGAGTTTTATTGGTACTATATAGAAATGCTGATGATTTCTGTGGATTTATTTTATATACTGCAAGTTTGCTGAAGTCATTGTTTCACTTAATTTCTTAGTCAACTCTTTAAGGTTCTTTAAGTACCCTTCGAATCATCTGCTAAAGTGGTCATTTCATCTCTTCTTCTCTTAATGCTTATTCCTCCAATTTCTTTTTCTTATCTTATTGCTATAGTCAGCTATTGTAGAACTATGTCAGATAGAAGAGGTGACAAGGAATATCCTTGTTTTATCGCTGATTTTATTGGAAAGGATTCTAGTTTATCTCCATTATATTTAATGGTAGCTCTTGGTTTTAGATACACATGGCAAAAAAAATATGCAGAGTCAAACAAAACAAATTATTTCATTTGCTGTATATAACATAAATGTGTATATGCATATATGTATGTGTGTATATGTAGATGTACATTATGTTAGTATATATAAGCATGTTATTCATACTTGATTCATAAAAATAAAATAACTGTATTTATGAAAAAGGTAGAACTATAGATAATAAATTTACAAAAATGCTATTTTGTTTCCTAATTTCAAAAATACCTGCCCTACAAATGAAATAGTAGAAAGTAAAGATCTGCTTGTTAAGCATAACCTGTCTTACAAAAATAATTTTCCTATTATTTTAAAGAACTAAATCTTTCTAAATACAAATGGCTAAGGCATCCATTTGCCATGAACTGATGTAATGCATTTGATCTTCAAGAACAATTATTTTTTCTTATGATAATAGATCAAATAAATCTTTAAACATGAAAAAAATTTATTACTTTTTGGCTATCAGTGAATGAAATGTTCTCTGGTTCTAAGCTAAATGATACAAATTATACTACCATTCCTAATATTATATTTATGTGGAATGGGATTTTTTCATATAGCTACTATAGAGATAAAATAACAGTTTCCATTAGTGATTTAAAAATAATTGAATAACAATATCATCAGTGACTCAATATTTTGAGAAATTTTGTGTAGAAAATAGTCCCCTAATTATTGTTATTACTAATAATGTTATGGATCTTTTAATATTGTGGTTATATTGTGGTATGAAAATTTTAAAGGATCTTTGTGCAAATAACATTATTTTATTATGTGTTTAAAATTTGTTGGGAAATTATTTAAAATTATTAACATTATTTGAATAAAAACAAGCTGAGAAAAGTATTTTCATAAATTTACGAAAAAAGTGAGGGGCATGATCATTTCTTTGCCAAAAGAAATTATGTAAATGTATTCACTGTGTAAAATTTGCCCAAAAAAATCCCAAAAACTATAAACTATCTTAACCCACTTCATTGAGGTTTATGATCTTATAAATCATCTAAATCTTTTTCTCTCCAAAGATGGTAATGATATCTCAGTGGTTAAAGCAGACAGCTTTTTCCTTCTTCATTTCTCTGCAGCATTTGACACTATTAACCATCTCTTTTTCATGACATTGGTTCTCCTACCTGTATTTTCTCTCTCTCTCTCTTTCTCTCCTCTCTCTCTTTCTCTCTTCTCTCTTCTCTCTTCCCTCTTCCCTCTTCTCTCTTCCCTTTTCTCTCTTCTCTCTATCTCTGTCTCTCTCCTTGCCCCCCTCTCCAATTTCATCATCTCTCATGGTGTCAATATCATCTCTATGTAGATGGCTCCCAAGTCTATATATCCAGTCCTAGTCTCTCTCTTGAGTTCCTGTCCTACACTACCTCTTGGACATTTCCAAATGGCTGTCTTATAAGTATCTTAAAATCAGCATGTCCAAAACATTATCTTCCCCCATTATCTTCCCAACCCAACCCACTTCTCCTCAAAACTCCCAATTTCTATTAAAGACACAGGAAAATAATGATTAGGACTTTTAGTCTTTTTTAATCTTGGTTAAAGTTCTGTCTTGTCCATTCAGTATGACTTCCTGCTCTTATAGCCTAGTACCCTCTCTACTTTCTTCTGGATCATGGAATTTAGAGTAACAAAAGAATTCAAAAATCGCTTAGTCTATACCCCTCATTTTACAGTGGAGGAAATTGAGGCTCCTAGAGGGGAAGGGACTTGCCCAAGGTCACACAAGTAATAAGTACCAGTGTAGATATTCCAGCCTAGGTCCTCCGACTTCAAATACATTATCCTTTCCACTATAGCATGCTTTGTCTAGGCCAATCTTATCTCTTCTGCTCAATTATATCCTTGTAATTTGTGCACAGAATTTGATACATCAAGCATTTATTTATCTATATAACAGGCTAGGTGCTAAATGAAAGCAGCCCCTTTTCTCAAGAAGGTTACATGCTACCAAGGAAAAACAGTGCATGTACACAGAGAAGTAAATATTAACTGCATATAAAGTAGATGCAAAGTAATTGGAGTAAAACTGCTATTACTGGGAAGACTATAAAGGCTTCATGTAGGAGGTAACCTTAAACTGAATCTTGAATAGAACCAAGAATTAATTACAAGAGGTGGAAGTGAGGAGACAGAATTCCAGAAAAAACAGCCATCCCAACGAAAGGCTTGGAGACTGGAAATGGAATATCATGCCTAGGAAATGCCACGTAGGTCAGTTTGGCTGGAATGAGAGATACATGAAAAAGGCTGATGGGAAATCAGGCTAGAGACAGAAAAGCAAAAGACCAGGAGATGTTTTTCTTACCCTTCTTTCACTAATCCTATTTACTTTTCTGTAAAATAAAAGGGTTGGAACAAATGGTTTCTTTTTTTAAGGTAATTGGGGCTAAGTGACTTGCCCAGGGTCACACAGCTAGTAAGTGTCAAGTGTTTGGTCTGAGGCTGGATTTGAACTCAGGTCCTCCTGACTTCAGGGCTGGTGCTCTATCCACTGCGCCACCTAGCCACCCCCAGAATGTAAGCTTCTTGAGGACAATCCCATGGAACATGGTGGGAGCTGAGCCTGATCCCTGACCACTTTCCCAAGAGTCTTGTGCTTTGAGCATGCACAACCCAAGACTCCTGGTTGCTCCTTTAGTTCCACTAATGGGGGGTGAGATGCCAAAGAGGATTGCCCCATTCAGTAGAATTTAAGATGGGGGACTTCTCGTCATGTTTCTTTCTCTTCCTTCCTATCTTTCTGTCTCTTTCCTCTCTTTTTTCCCTTTTTTTCTTTCCTCTTCTCTTTTCTCTTCTTTCTTCTTTCTTCTGTCTCTCCTCTCTTCAGTCTCTTCCTTCCTTCTCTCCTTTCCTCCTCTCTTCTCCTTTCTCACTCTCTTTCCTCTTTTATGTCCCCCTCTTTTCCATTTTCCTCTCCTCTCCTTCTCTCTTCTCTATTTCCTTTCTTTTCTCTTCTCCTCTTTTCTCTGCCAAGTGCAAGCAGTCACCACAGCTGCCATAGATGTTCCATTAGTGGAATCATGTTATTATGGTTGTTGTCTATGTTTTCTTTCTCCTACCAGACTGGAAGCTCCTTTATATCATCTCTCTCCACTTCATCTTTGTCTCTTTCTTCACCTCCAGTGTCTAGTAGAAGTCCTTGCAGTTCAAAGCAATTCAGCAAACATTTATTTATTTGTTAATGAATGAACATTTATTTAGTGCCTACTATGTACCACCCATAATACCAGAAGCTAGGGCTACAAAGCATAGCAAGGATCAGATTGGAATCTACTCCATGGAACATATGTGGTGATGGTCCTAAAGGGGCAGCCTCTCCCTCTGAATTTTATTTCAGTGGGGAGGAATCCTGTCTGGGGAAACAAGATATGTCTGCCAGCCCAACTCATCCCTCCCCCTCTCCCAGTCTCCAGGACCCAGTGAATATCTGTACTGACCTGTACCTCCTGTGTCAGAGCTAATTCCAGTAGCTGGCTAAAGTACCGGCCCACGGCACTCAGGGTTTCATTCACACAGGGCTTCATGGACTTCAGGACCTGCTCATCATCAATGTGGAGACATCTGGAAAATCAAATGGGCCAAGAGCTGGTCAAAAGAAACAGGTCCCTCCCTGGCAGGGGTCTCCTGAGGGGCCTTAGAAAGTAGCCAGGAGACTGACAGATATGATGATTTCACTGAATGATCATTTAGAGAATGGAATTTAGAGATGTGTGTTAGCTACTAAACTGTGGAAAGGTCCAGAGCAAATGAGGGTGGTGAAACCTACCTTTCAGTGACAGCTGTAAGCTCAGAGCACTTCTCCATTAACAGCTTCTGAAACTGCAGGACAAAAAAAAAAGAAAATAAAGAAAAGGAAAAAGGAAGGGAACATATGCAATTTTTTAATGCTGCTGGACTTTTAACTTTATGAATGATGTTCAAAGTTCTTCAGAAAGAGAAGACTTAGCTGACAGATTTCCACCTTTCTATTCCCAGAAGTTATGCTTCATTTGCTGAAGATCCTGGTAAGGGGTCATGATAAAGGGAATAGGTATGATGCCAACCATGAAGCCCTGCAGGTTGGGAAGTTAAGTTGATAAGAGCTGCCTTATGCTGCCCTTCCCACCAGGAAATGGACAGTAGATGTGACGACAGCAGTAAACTTAGAGGTCAAGACATAAGCTCATTGTTTTGTTTTTGTGAAAAAAAAAATGCTGGAATCAGTCAGTGGACCTGAGTTTGAATCTCAACTTTGAAAACCTCATTCTCTGAAAAATTTCTTCCTCTGTAAAATGAGGTTGGACTAGGTGATCTCCGAGGGATCCTTCCTGCTCTAAATCTAGAACCCTATGATTTATCAGTAGGTTCACATCTGTTGGTTGGGAACCTTTGGTGGAAAGAAAATAATAACTACATTGAGAGCAGAGCCTAATGTCTTCCAATGTACTCGGAAGCCCCAAAGAAGGGTAGTCTTATCCAAGATCACAATCATATATCCAAGATTTGAATTAATATCTTGTAACTCCAAGTCCAGGATTCTTTCCACTAGCAATGTGACTAGTAATAGATTCACAAACTGTTACTAGAAATCAAATAAATCAACCCCCTTTTTTACGAATGATGAAACTGATGATCAGAGTGTTAAATGAGTTGCCCAAATTCACTCACTGAGTTAGTGGCAAAGTGGCGATTTTACTCCAGGCTCCCAACACCCAGTTCGGCATTCTTTACATTACATCATGACCGTTTCCTGCACTCATCAGACAATTTTCTTTTAAATACAGAAAACACATTCACAGGGAAGTATGCCTATCCCCACTCAGCCCTGCTGCAGCACCCCACAAATCTTTGTTTGGAGTCTAGTCCTTTCATATATGACCAGTTTGGTTGCTAAAAGGGGCAAAGTGAACTGTTATACAAAGAAAAAAATATGAAATTAACTTGTGAAGGATTTAAAACTCTTCCCCTTTTCATACGTGAAAATTTTTTATTGTGAAAAAAGCCTGAAACAAAACTTTTATTTATAAAGACTTGTTAATATCCAAGTGTCAATAAAATTTTGAGATAAAATGTGACAGGTTATGTTATAAGATCAAGTAGAGAACCTGGAAGAACTGACTGAGAACAGAAAAATAGCTGAGGGTGCAGGGCATTGTGGTCTCTCAGCTCGTTTGCATGTAACTGTTTTTAGAGTTTGAGAGGTTTAAACTCACAATGTGATAAATGAAATAACTCTTCAGGGACCATAGAGTAACTAAATTAGAATTCTCGGTTTCATGAATTTTACCTCATGAAGTAAATAGAAGAGGAAAGACAATCTTTGCAGCTGCTTTAAGAAATTTAAAGCAAGACAATACAGCATCCTCTAGCGAGGAGCTGGTTGGGTTCATCTGCATTGCCTAGACAGCCAATCTAAGGAGCTCTGCAGTTCTCTAGTGCAAAGGTAATCTTTGTCATTATGATAGTGCACCCTTTTAAGGATGATTGTGAATTAAAACAGCTTGTCAATACTTTGTCAATCAGAAGAGCAGATTTGCCCAGAAGGAAAGAAGAGAGAGCCAGAAGGGGAGCAGTTAGTAGAGAAGCAGTTTAATGTGGTATGGATTCTTTCTGAAGGGATCAGTTGAAGACCTGCAGTCCAGAGTTGGAAACTACCCCAAACACATGCATAGTCCTCCCTCATATGATCCTGTTAGGTTTCTGTAACTTTGTTCCCATTCTCCCCCCTGTCTACTATGTGCATTAATAGGAGGGTGGAACTGAAGTCTATGGGTTAACTGTGATGTATTGATTATAGCAGCTAGATGACACAATGGATATACCATTGGGCTTAGAATCAGGAAGGCTGTCTTCCTAAGTTCAGATCCAGTCTCAGACACTAGCTGTGTGACCCTGGGTGGGTCACTTAACCCTGTTTGTCTCATAAAATGAGATGGAAAAGGAAATGGCAAACCACTCCAGTATCTTTGCCAGGAAAACTTCAAATAGGGTCACAAATGAACAAAAAAAAATTGATTACTCCTTCATTACCTTATATTAAATAGCTTTAATGTATTATTTATTGTTGCTTTTGTCCTATCATTAAGTAATTACTTTATGTTTGAGAGTTAATGATGCCATCATTGTAAACGGCTGATTTTGTATAATTTGGAAGCATACTTGGTAGCTCTTGAGCTACAGTGGCAGGTTGGAAGAGTATATATGTATGGATGTTTGTATGTATACACATACATACATACATACATACATATGTGTGTATCCTCTGTTCAATAGGGTTGTCCTTAACACCCTGAGAGAGTTTGAGGTGTAGCCCATTGTGGTAATCCTGAGAACCCAGACCTCTCAATGTGAGCCAGCCCAGAGGGAGTGTATGCAGTGTCCTGTCTAGAGATGGTGACCTACATTGTTGGCATGCACACAGGTCACCTCATGAATCTGTTACATTGGTAATTTAAACCATTCCTGTCCCCCAACCCCAAAGCATCTGCATTCCCAGTTCCTCTGCCTATCCTTAATACCTAAGCCACTGACCTGCTCCATCTCCTCAGAGGTACCTCTGCTGAAGATGCTGTACTCATTGATCATGGAGCGTGCGTGACAGGTCAGCCGGACACTCAGACTGTGCACCCGCCCCCATCGTTCCCGGTCCAACTTCTGCCCAATCCTTCCCAACTCAGTGCTAATGATCCAGGCTCGCTTCAACAGCAGCTGCAGGTGGTCACAGGGGCCATGCTGTGAAGATGGGATCAGCTCACTCTGGGTATCATCTTCTAGGCTAATGGGCTTCGACTGGAGGATGCACATGCACTCACAATCGGTCATCAACTTTAGGTCCTCCATCCATCTCTGAACAGAGTCCACCTGGATCAGGGGCAACCTGAAAGGGGGCAACATCAAGATAGTCATTAGGGACAGCATGGAGTCAATCAGTCTTAGAAACAGTGGGACAACCTCAAAGCAGTCATTAAAAGTACCCCCAACGTCCAAACTAAGCTTTTCAAGTTATGAGGCCATAACCAGCATATGTAAGAAACAAATTTCCTCCAGGAGATGGTAACTTGAAGTGGACTTGAAGAATGGGAAAGATTCAGAGAGAACAGGGAAAGTCATCGTAGGGGGGTGGCATAAGTAGAGTGTGTCATGGGTGACCCAGGTGGGAAGGGGTTCTAGCTTCCTCACCTTCCCTTTTCCTCTAAGGCTCTCACCCTCTACCTATCCTAACTCCCAAGTTACTCTAATCAGTGCCAACACCATATTCAGTTGCCTGGAACATGGGGATCTCCTCTCCCTCAATTATAATAATCTTTGACCATTTTTTCTAAATGGTTTTTACAATTTCAAAAGGCTTTCTCTCTTTATCATATTGGACCTTCACATCAACCTTAGGAGGGGGACAGGGCAAGGTGATATTATTGCCATTTTCCATAGAAAGAAACCAAGGTCCTCAGAAGCCAGAACTTATTTGCTCAAAGTAATAAAAATAGCGACAAGACCAGGAATCAAACTTGGTTTCTTGTCTCTTAGTTAAGGATCCTGAACTAGTTGCCACTGGTGGCTTCTGTCTCCCTATTGGCTGTGTAAAAAAGTGAAAACAAATGATAAAGGGTCATGTAGGCTAAAAAGGAAATTAAGAGAGAGAGAGAGAGAG